>NW_027282414.1:7500-33633 GCF_046629955.1 Centroberyx affinis | reverse complement strand
TGGTGTTTTTCCTTGTAAACATGTCAGGTGATCTAACGAGAAACCACCTTTTTTCACATTATCAGGCGTTGTTCCAAGAAGTGTAAAATTATTTTGGTTTCTGTGGAATTTAGCAAACAATCACCCAGTGTTTCAAAACCACCTGTGATCTGAATGCTTTGTTTTTACAGTGACCAGTGGATTACATTTAGTATTTTTGTAATTAGCGTACTGTAATGCAATCCCCTTAAATGTAATCTGTTCTCCCCAGCCGTTGCTGTATTATCATTGGCTCTCAGCTCAGATAGACGTGCCTTCAGATTTTGTGCAATCATAAAGAAAATCAGTATCACACATACACAGCCTACTGCACGTAAAAATTCAATTAAGGATCACACTCAGGTCCGCAAATATAATGCAGTTTGGTCTCCAGTATGTGACCTTAAAGTAATTGATTTATAATGAACTTGTGTCATAGATCAGTGAGTCTTGGCTAAATAAGGTTGAGGATCACTGCAGAAAAGCTGAAGTCCTTATTCATCTCATGTATGTTGCCTTTATCACATTTCACATTTGATTTATGATTCTTTGACTCGGTGCTGTTCCGGGTCGCGGTTCATGTCAGTCCTTTCAAAACTCAAAAAGCTCAAAATCTTTTACCAGGAAAAGGTTCTTATATCCGATTTATAAAAACTTACTGAGGATGAAAGGTCTGTCTTTATTATGTGAGCGGTACTTTCACTTTACATCTTGAACTCAGTGAAGTGAAACCGAGCTGAGTCCATCCCTGCTGCTGTTACTGCTGTAGTTGATATAGGAATATCATGGAATATAATAACATGCACTCCTGTGCAGGTCTGGAAACTCTGGAAATGTATTGGAAAATGAATTTGTTAATTTCCAGATGTTTTGGAATTGCACAGAAGTCAGTTATATGTCACATATTGTGTTATTAGTTGTAGTGTAGAAAAATATTCAGTTATACAGCGATATGGTCTAGTTCACAGTCAGATTATATTATACTGAACACCAACTACACCTTTGTTATCAAGCAAGAAATAGTGTGGGATTATAAAATGGAAAATGTGTAGAAACCCTGAGTCAAATAATGTGGCTAAAATGTTTACATATATATACATATATACATATACACATACATATAGTATATATATACTGTATATATACATATAAACATACATATGTGTCTTTTCAAGGTTCTCATTTGACAGTAGTGTCTTTTTGCACTTTATTTTGAATCATTATACAGTGAATTGTTGACTTTCTGGTGCAGATCTAGATTGTCTTATTACGTTTTTATTCATTATGTTTTTATTCTGTTTTTATTTATCAATTTTCACCACTTGTCACATTCTGGGGAAATGCCTCCTACATCAGTGTAGTAAAGGTGCTACGTGTATCTGCTGGATTCCTTTACGGCACAAAACAGGGTTAGGGTTAGTTCCACTATTCTGACTGACGTTAGTTTACCTGGTCAGAGTGCAGAGCGACATTTTGGGACAGGAAGCAACAGGGTTTATGGGAAATGTCTTAATTTTGAGAGGAAACAGCTACACGTGGCACCTTTAACTACCTGTAAATGGCTTCTTAGCGTTGTTATCTTTATCCATTAAAGTGGTGGCAGGGTGGCTTGTGGGTAGAGAGACTCCTTCAGCCATGTGACCCGGGTTCAAACCCCATGTGTCTCTGAATCCCTGTCAGCTGTTCTGTTTCTGATCAATAAAGTATCACATTAAAACCTGACAGCAGCTTAACATACGATTAACTGCAAGCTACCATGTTGGCTTGCAGCTAGTGCTAACTATTGGTTTCAATTATCAATGCTAACAAGCCGTTCTGTCTGGAGAGTTGGAGATTTACTGAAGCAGTGTGTGTTGCAGAGTGTGTTTACATGCACTTTAATGGAGGCGATAAGTGGAAGTCGTCATTTTGCATCATCTTGTCTGCGGTAGATTAGCATCTCCGCCATTTGGTGTGCAGTCCAAAATGAGTTCTGTGGGCTTTTGAAAAATGCCAAAAATACTACGTTTTTTTCCAGGCATTAAAATACATCCACTAGCATCACCTTTGTAAATTCTAATCTTTTAGTTACTTTTTTGCAAACAAAATGCTAATCATTGTGGAAGGCTAACTACAATAGCACAAAGGAATTCATGAGCGACTTCCTTTACCTTTTTCATAGCGTTGCATTGAACAGTTATTACTGTTCATATCGTTATAGTTGCCTTGTTCTCGTTGTTTTCCAGTTGTTGCTAGCTACAGGCTAACGACTGCTGTAGTCCTCTTTCCCAAACAATTAGCATTTCACTACCTAACAAAGTATCTGAAAGAGTAAAATTCACAAAGCTGTAAGTTGTTGATGTTTTTTTTTATTTCATGAGACAAAACACAGTAGCCTACAACTAGTAAGCCTGTTAGCATTCTTTATTTTTGACATTTGTTGCAAATTCCATCGGGTTTTAGACTACAGCTGAATGGCGGAAATGTAACTTTACAGCCTACAAAATGATGTCAGACTTCGCCTCTTTCCTGTTTATATTCAGGATACAGAATGAGTTTTCAGGTGGTCGTGTGTAAAACCATACCCTGTTTACAAGAACCAGGTAAGCTATTATCATGACTGAGAAACCTGAATAATTTATCTGGAATATAACAATATTAGCCAGGATACTGATGTACACACACACACACACACACACACGTGTGGTCTGTGTAACTTCCATGGTAATATTGAGAAAGTTGCTGTGCTTTCATGTTTCTTTAGGTATTTATGAGACGGATATAAAGGTACATATAAAGTTTATCCTGCATTCTCTTAGCCTGGATATGAGCCATGATCCCGAATACTCTGTATGTAAACACAATCAGTTTTAATTCTTTTTTTTTTTTTTATTTCAGCAAATGTCATTAAAAGTTGGTCTGCAGTAACCTGACTGTCTGCCTCCATGGGTTTGTTTCCACAGTCAGGAGAGAGAGCAATGGAGCCAAAGAGAAACATTTATTGTAATGATAAAAAAAACTAAAAAAAAACACTACATTGAGAAAATAATCATTCTTTTCTTCATACATACTTTTTGCTGATTATTGACAGTGAAATATTCCATATCCTAAAAGGATGAGAATGTGATCTATTGATAACGCTTATTGATGACCTAATGGGATAAACCAATGGGATACCAGTTAGGGAGAGGAATTTGTTGGGTTTTATGGTTTTGTGGTTTGAATTTGTATTTACGCCTCCTGGTGCAGCATGAGGTCACCAAAGAGACACAGTTTTCCAGAAAGTAAAAGTTGTATGTTTTTTTTGTTTTTTGTTTTTTTTGTTTTTTTTGGGGGGGGGGGGGGGGGGGCATTTCCTGGTGGGTGTAATTTCAACGTGGAAAATTAGCTAATAAGGTGAAAACATCATTTTTTCAATTCATTTTGACTTTAAATAGCCACGCTGTTCTCAATGCGTGAGGGACAGAGGTAAGGGTACGGAAGCTCCAACATCCTGTTCCGCTCCGTGATGTCATCAGAAATGGCCTTGAGTTCAGCCTGCACCTCCTCCACCAGCCTGCGGGGGTCACCGTCTCTGAACACAGCCTCCCGGTATTGACACAGAGGAACCTGGTGGAGGAAATGAATAATTTTGCTTCAAAGCATCAATATCTAATATCTGATAAAAGTAACAGCTAATACTGCAAAATTTAAGTTTCTCTATGTGTCATTTCAACAGAGGTGAGACTGAGAAGTCAACTTTGGTTGAGTCCCAAGTCAGTCTCAAGTCTTAGGGAACAAGTCTCAAGTCAAGTCTCAAGTCTAAATGTAGATGACCAAGTCCAAGTCAAGTCCATGTCATTAATGTCAAGTCTCAAGTCTAAATGTAGAACAGCAAGTCAAGTCAGAACAAATCAAGAGTCCAGTATCAATTTAATATCTTAAAGAAAACTAAATATCTAGGACTTTTCAATGCAATATGGTTTTAATAGGATAAAAACTTGGTAAGAGCATCATGAGTTTGATTTCTATAATCAGTTTCAACTTCAATAAATTCAATCATTCCATACAAATTCAGAAAACAGAATTTAAATTCAGTCGTCTGCTGGAACAAATCTCATCACTTTCAATCTGAGTCATTTACACAAACACAAGATCTCAAGTCAAGACTTTAGAAACCTTTTCAAGTCATCAGAGTACAAGTCAGAGTCAAGTCCCAAGTCACCAGAACCCAAGTCAAGTCTCAAGTCTTCTCTTCATGCATCAAGTCAAGTCTAAAGTCCAAGTCATGTGACTCGAGTCCTCACATCACTACCAGATTAATGTTACTATCTTGGTCTATTGCCTGTAAACCAATAAGAGCATGTTGGGAGATGATTGGTCTCCTCTATCTCACAGTGCAGAGGAGGCGGGGCTTCACAACACACAACAGGGTTAGGGTTAGAGACCTTCAAAAATACCAATGGTATTTTAGACCTTCAAATAAAATAATAACCATTGGTTTTGTTGTGTTTATATAGCTGTTTTGAAGCCTTGTTCCAATAAAAAAAAACTGGATAATGTTTATGAAATATTTTAACTTGAAACGGGTCAAATTTGACCCGAACACAATAGGAGGGTTAATGTGTGTCAGCAGAATATTGAACAGGGGAACATAGGACCTTGGGAACATAGGACCCTGGGACCATGGAACCTTGGGAACTTAGGACCTTTGGAACATAGGACCCTAGGAACATAGGACCTTGGGAACTTACGACCTTGGGAACATAGGACTCTGGGAACATAGGACCCTGGGAACATAGGACCCTGGGAACATAGGACTCTGGGAACATAGCACCCTGGGAACATAGGACCTTGGGAACATAGGACTCTGGGAACATAGGACCCTGGGAACTTAGGACCTTGGGAACTTAGGCCCCTGGGAACATAGGACCTTGGGAACATAAGACCTTGGGAACATAGGACCCTGAGACCATAGGACCTTGGGAACTTAGGACCTTAGAAACATAGGACCCTGGGAACATAGGACCCTGGGAACATAGGACTCTGGGAACATAGCACCCTGGGAACATAGGACCTTGGGAACCTAGGACCCTGGGAACATAGGACCCTGGGAACATACCCTTGGAACATAGGACCCTGGGAACATAGGACCTTGGGACCATGGAACCTTGGGAACTTAGGACCTTGGGAACATAGGACACTGGGAACATAGGACCCTGGCAACATAGGACTCTGGGAACATAGGACCTTGGGAACTTAGGACACTGGGAACATAGGACTCTGGGAACATAGGACCCTGGGAACATAGGACCTTGGGACCATAGGACTCTGGGAACTTAGGACCCTGTGAACATAGGACCCTGGGAACATAGGACCCTGGGACCATAGGACTCTGGGAACTTAGGACCTTGGGAACATAGGACCCTGGGAACATAGGACCTTGGGAACATAGGACCCTGGGACCATGGAACCTTGTGGACTTAGGACCTTGGGAACATAGGACCCTGGGTACATAGGACCCTTGGGAACTTAGGACCCTGGGAACTTAAGACCCTGGGAACATAGGACCCTGGGACCATAGGACCCTGGGACCATGGAACCTTGGGAACATAGGACCTTGGGAACATAGGACCCTGGGAACATAGGACCCTGGGACCATGGAACCTTGGGAACTTAGGACCTTGGGAACATAGGACACTGGGAACATAGGACCTTGGGAACATAGGACCCAGGGAACATAGGACCTTGGGAACATAGGACCCTGGGACCATAGGACCTTGGGAACATGGGACCTTGGGAACATAGGACCTTGGGAAAATAGGACCTTGGGAACATAGGACCCTGGGAACATAGGACCCTGGGAACATAGGACCTTGGGAACATAGGACCCTGGGAACATAGGACCCTTGGGAACTTAGGACCCTGGGAACTTAGGACCCTGGGAACATAGGACCCTGGGACCATAGGACCCTGGGACCATGGAACCTTGGGAACATAGGACACTGGGAACATAGGACCTTGGGAACATAGGACCCTGGGACCATGGAACCTTGGGAACTTAGGACCTTGGGAACATAGGACACTGGGAACATAGGACCTTGGGAACATAGGACCCTGGGAACATAGGACTCTGGGAACATAGGACCCTGGGAACATAGGACCCTGGGAACTTAGGACCTTGGGAACATAGGACCTTGGGAAAATAGGACCTTGGGAACATAGGACCCTGGTAACATAGGACCCTGGGAACATAGGACCTTGGGAACATAGGACCCTGGGAACATAGGACCTTGGGAACTTAGGACCCTGGGAACTTAGGACCCTGGGAACATAGGAACTTCGGAACATAGGACCATGGGAACTTAGGACCTTGGGAACATAGGACCTTGGGAACTTAGGACCTTGGGAACATAGGACCTTGGGAACTTAGGACCTTGGGACCGTAGGACCCTGGGAACGTAGGACCCTGGGAACGTAGGACCCTGGGAACATAGGACCTTGGGAACTTAGGACCCTTGGAACATAGGACCCTGGGAACATAGGACCCTGGGACCATAGGACTCTGGGAACTTAGGACCCTGTGAACATAGGACCCTGGGAACATAGGACCCTGGGACCATAGGACTCTGGGAACTTAGGACCTTGGGAACATAGGACACTGGGAATATAGGACCCTGGGACCATAGGACTCTGGGAACTTAGGACCCTGGGAACATAGGACCTTGGGAACTTAGGACACTGGGAACATAGGACCCTGGGAACATAGGACCTTGGGAACATAGGACCCTAGGAACATAGGACCTTGGGAACATAGGACCCTGGGAACATAGGACCCTGGGAACATAGGACCCTGGGAACATAGGACCTTGGGAACTTAGGACCCTGGGAACTTAGGACCCTGGGAACATAGGAACTTCGGAACATAGGACCATGGGAACTTAGGACCTTGGGAACATAGGACCTTGGGAACTTAGGACCTTGGGAACATAGGACCTTGGGAACTTAGGACCTTGGGACCGTAGGACCCTGGGAACGTAGGACCCTGGGAACGTAGGACCCTGGGAACGTAGGACCTTGGGAACTTAGGACCCTTGGAACATAGGACCCTGGGAACATAGGACCCTGGGACCATAGGACTCTGGGAACTTAGGACCCTGTGAACATAGGACCCTGGGAACATAGGACCCTGGGACCATAGGACTCTGGGAACTTAGGACCTTGGGAACATAGGACCCTGGGAACATAGGACCTTGGGAACATAGGACCCTGGGAACATAGGACCCTGGGACCATGGAACCTTGGGAACTTAGGACCTTGGGAACATAGGACCCTGGGAACTTAGGACCTTGGGAACATAGCACCCTGGGAACGTAAGACACTGGGAACATAGGACCCTGGGAACATAGGACTCTGGGAACATAGGACCCTGGGAACATAGGACCTTGGGAACTTAGGACCCTTGGAACATAGGACCCTGGGAATATAGGACCCTGGGACCATAGGACTCTGGGAACTTAGGACCCTGGGAACATAGGACCTTGGGAACTTAGGACACTGGGAACATAGGACCCTGGGAACATAGGACCTTGGGAACATAGGACCCTAGGAACATAGGACCCTGGGAACATAGGAACTTCGGAACATAGGAACTTCGGAACATAGGACCATGGGAACTTAGGACCTTGGGAACATAGGACCTTGGGAACTTAGGACCTTGGGAACATAGGACCTTGGGAACTTAGGACCCCGGGAACATAGGACCCTGGGAACATAGGACACTGGGAACATAGGACCCTGGGAACATAGGACCTTGGGAACATAGGACCTTGGGAACATAGGACTCTGGGAACATAGCACCCTGGGAACACAGGACCTTGGGAACTTAGGACCCTTGGAACATAGGACCCTGGGAATATAGGACCCTGGGACCATAGGACTCTGGGAACTTAGGACCCTGGGAACATAGGACCTTGGGAACTTAGGACCCTGGGAACTTAGGACCCTGGGAACATAGGACCCTGGGAACATAGCACCCTGGGACCATAGGACCCTGGGAACATAGGACCCTGGGAACTTAGGACCCTGGGAACATAGATACGCTCCCCCACAGCGCGGCCTCACGTAGTCGGTGGCGGGCTGGGACAGCAGCGTCAGGGCGCTCAGCACGCTGCAGGTGGAGCTGACGTCCGGCAGGAAGGACAAGATGTCTGCCTCCGTCACCGTGCCTTTGGCCTGGGGAGGAGGACGCAGCATGGAGGCCGGGCAGTTCGGCATCCACAGGGCAAAATCCAACTGGAAGACACAGAGAGAGAGAGAGAGGGGGAGGAAAGAGAGGGAAGACAGGATAGAAAGAGACAGAGGGAGAGAGAGAGAAGGGGGTGGAGGAAAAGAGTGAGAGAGAACAGTAATAGACTTAAAGTAACAAATCGGAGATGTTGACTTTAAATGAATGGAAAGAAAGACACAAAACGTCTCTGTTCACACTGCAAACAAAATGAGATCAGAGATATTTAGTGAGAGAATCAGGAGCTTCCAAGCACTAACAGATGAAGAAAAGATGAAAATTATATTAAGTGAGGGGAGCCAGACTGTTTACATTGCTGCAAGTTTTGTGCGTTTATGTCACAATTTCTGGGGGAAGGAGAAAAAAAGACGAAAACTAATCAGTCGAACGGGACACTGCTGAAAAAAAGATTCCTCTAATCCCTGAAAGGCTTTTGATTCACCTGAGAAAGATATCTGGATATTTGAAAGATATTTTAATAGATATTTTAATAAAGAGAGGGATGATAGAGTGAGAAAGAAAGAAAGAAAGAAAGAAAGAAAGAAAAAGAAAGAAGGAAAGAAGGAAAGAAAGAAAGAAAGAAAGAAAGAAAGAAAGAAAGAAAGAAAGAAGGAAAGAAAGAAAGAAAGAAAGAAACTAGAAATAACCGCCTTGCGGTTGTATGCCTCCGCCAATAAACTTTGTTTTATCATTGCAAGGACAGTCTTTATTTATTGAACATATATAATTAATGTGATTATTAGGTCAACTTAAAGGATTTTGGTGTCTGCAAAAGTAAGTGACAGCACTTCCACCGTTTTTGTAGAATGACCCAAGATCGTTTTCTCAGCTACAGTGGTAAGCAAAACATTATGATGTCACAGTGAAGTTGACCTTTGAACTTTTGGATATAAAATGTCATCACTTCATCATTTTATCCTATTACACATTTGTGTGAAATTTTGTCATAATTAGTGTATGAATTCTTGAGTTATGGCCAAAAACGTCTTTTGTGAGGTCACAGTGACCTTGACCTTTGACCTTTGTCCAGCAAATTCTAATCAGTTGTCACCGGCGCAGAGGCATAAAAAGAAAGAAAGAAAGAAAGAAAGAGGATCTGAAATCAATAATGGATCAGAGCTTCACCTGGACTCACCTGCTCAGTCTGCTCTATGCTTTGTACACTAGCTGCAGGATTCACCCACTTTATCCCAATGATATATTATGATAATCTAATAAATCTTAATAACATTTTGATCCTCGGTGCGTCTGCCATACCTGGGAGAAGTTGACAGCGGCGTGTAAAGCCGAAGAGCAGAAGACGACCGCAGTGACAAACTGACAGACTTCTGCTTTGGTCTGGAAAGACTGAGGGAAACCTGAGAGAAGACAGACGGGCCGATCACTTTCTTACACTGAGCATTATCTGATTCATCAACAGAATTAAAAAAGATCACTGACTTTACCTGGACAGCAATAATCCGACATGAACCAGATTAAGACACCAGTCTGAATAAGAAATTCCCATGTAAACAGCATTTTCTGATTTCCTTCTAATCCCTTAACTTTTACTTTTAATGAAGTACTTTTTAAAGGATTTGAGAATTTATTCCACCACTAATACTGGGACACACACACACACACACACACACACACACACACACACACACACACACACACACACACACACACACACACACAGCCTCACCTGAGCTCTGGGTGAAGCCGTGTGTGTTTATCTCTCTGATCCAGAGTTGAAGCTCGGAGTCTTGCTGGACGTCGTCGTCTCCGGTGTAAAACAGATCCACCCAACTCACCACAAACCTGACACACACACATACACACATGCACGCACACACACACACGCACACACACACACACACTGATTTCTGTAATCAGTCTCCAAAATTACAGAGATGGAAGCAAAGATGCTCTATACTCACAAGATGACGCATTACAAGCTGCGCCAATGGTATGAAACGGTTTACACTTCCTGTCTCCTAGGTGGGCGTGGTCGCCTCTCCCCCCCCATCCCCCCACCTCGTTTGGAAGTGTTGTGAACGTCGTGTGTTGTATTATTAAGCAAAGATTTAACATTTAATCGGCAGCACTGCAGTGAAACCAGACCGACAGGAGATGTGATGATGTTGCCAGATCTGTCAGAGTGTGTTGCTGAGACAGAGACAGGTCTCCAACAAAGTTAATTTTCTCCTGATTTAATCTTAAAAATGTCATTTTAGTGTCAGAATGTTCGGAAGATATGCGGCTTGTGAAAAATGGGTCCGATATTTACTTCGGTGACTATGGGGCGAAAGAATCGGTCATAATCTGTTGCTCACGCTCACTTCTCCCACTGGAGTGAACAGACTCAGGATCTGCTGCTAGTCTCCTAAAGGGGCGGGGCAGAGGAAAAACCCACGTGACACAGATACAGGAAATGACTCGCAGTTGCGCCGTCTCGTTTCTAAACCGTCTCTGATGGAAGTGTCTGCTGTCATCACACCACAAATGTTCCATGCATCATACTGTACATAACCTCCTCATGATGCTCCAACAGCGACAAGACAAGAGCGAGAGCGAAGAGAAGTCCTGACTGGAGCAGAGCTGAGACTTTGGGTCTGATCTCAGTTTGGGGTGAAGAGTCTTTTCCCAAAATGACACAAAATTCACAGACAGTCTCTTAACTGTCTGTATAAACAACTGACATGTAGTGATGGATGATCTGCTTATCTCAGGATACGATTCAATACATGATATGGGGTTCAGGATTCAACAAAACCACAATACCATGTAATAAATAAAAGTTCAGTTACAGCAAAGTCTGACTGTGCAGAATTCTGTTTATTTCTGAGACTCAAATCTTTCCAGCGATGCCATTGGCTGCTAGAATGTAAACAACAATTGAAAAATGTCATTACAAAGTGACAATAATATAATTAGGATGGAGAGCTTGTGAAACTGTGATGGTCAAGAGTCTCATTAGTGATTACTACAGCAGAATAACATGGAGCTGATATCACCATTCATGTTCCTGACAGCGGAATAACATGGAGCTGATATCACCATTCATGTTCCTGACAGCAGAATAACATGGAGCTGATATCACCATTCATGTTCCTGACAGCGGAATAACATGGAGCTGATATCACCATTCATGTTCCTGCCACAACATACAGACCGACACATTTTTGTATCACGACATATTGAATTTAGATATATCGTCCCATCACTACTGACATGTCATATTCCCTAAAATGACAGACATGCTGTTATAATTAGATTAAACATTAAAAAACATTTTAAAAATGTATTACATTATATATAAAAAATAAACGAATCCTGTCTGAATAGAGCTTTAGACAGATAACGGTGAAAAAAGTTTGTATCTGTCTTGATGCACTTCACTTAAACTCGACTGTTATCTCTCAGAGTGTCAGTCATAACAATAACAATAACAAAGAAAAATTGTAGGTGGGGTATGAAAAAATATCTAATTGCGATTATTTTGACTGATATTGCAACTGCGATATGATTTGCGATATTAGAGGGAATGATCATTTTTACATCATTATTCTCATTTTCATTGAAAAACTTATTAAAATGATTATGGTGTGATTTTTGCGGGGATCTGTACCAAACAAAGATGTTTTCTTCAGTCTGTAGAATATGATGTGTAGGCCAGGACATCTCTGCAGCACCACAATATTTCATTTAAAATGATATTTTGACACATTTCACCTTTAACAAATATTGTGCCTCCTGCGATTTGAAAATTGCAGTAGGCCATATTGTGATTTTGATAAAATTTTGATTAATTGTTCAGCCCTAAAGTGGGGTGTGTTTGTTTACCTGTGCAGAGCGCCCCAGACCTTCAGTGCGTCCTGGGCGTAGTAGCTCTGTGGCAGCTGGTCCACGCCTCGGTCGGCCAGGTCGTCCGGGACGCACAGCGACCGGTACTGAATCCTCGCCGCCGCCCGGGAGAGCAGCACCGGCAACGCCTCCAGACCGCAACCGACCGCCTGGAAACAGGAACAACATGCTGCTCTTCATTCAGTCTCCGTCTTTGTCCCTCAGCCTCACTGCGGTGTTTCTGCTCTGCTCTTCCCACAGCACCACCTGTCAATCAAACAGTGTGGGCGGAGCTTGGGTTTCCTGTTGCTGCAGTTTGAGTTTCTCTTTCCTCTGTCTGTTCAGCCATGGTGGCTATCGCTGCTCAAGCTAACTACCCAGTTCTTCTTCTTCTGTTGATTCCAAACAAACCGGAAACTTAAAACGCATCACTTCCTGTGAGGCAGAGGATTTTTCCCAGGAAAGAGCGACCAGACACCGGCTGTTTAGAACAGACAGTGAAGAAGATTTATGGACTGGAAATAGATCAGATCACTAGTTAGAGCAGAGAGAAAGGAGCAGGACAGAGAGAGGCACGTAAAAAATAAATACCTTCTACCCCCTTGTCCTTCGTTCTTAATTTGCATTTCTTTTTCCTGGTACATGATCAATGATGAAATGCCTCAAATGGAAATGTATTTATGCCACTTTGCATACACAAATATACACCCACACAATCACAACTACACCTGAGCTAAAACAGCCAGCACTTACAGTGCTGTGAGGCGTTTTGGCCGCCATCTGCCATTTGGTGGACAAAACTGTCCACCAAATGGCAGATGTTGAGATGATGTCATGCAAGTCTGTGTTGGTCAATAAGCAGAGTAACATTAAACTGACAGATTTCAGATTTCAGACGTGATCTTTTCTTCCTTACGCATATTATTACCGTCTCTCCCTCACCCTCCATCTGCAGACGTAAAGCTGCCACATGTCCTTAAGATACAGATGAGGAAAAAACTAACAGGGATTTTGAAAAAAAAAAAAAAACTTAAAAGGAGAGAAAAGAAAAGGTTGAAGGGGGTTCAGGTTTACGTAACGCAGTAACAGAGCGACACTGGGATTAGTAACTGTAATGTAATTACTGAATTTGAAATTGTAATCCCTTACTGTTAAAAAACAATCACATGACGGTAACGCGTACCGCCCAACAGGCAGAGGCTGCAGCTTTGACAGTTGTTTGAGAATTGTTCAGCGAAGGTTTGACTCTACTGAGTGACTTCTACTTATAAATCTAATGATAAGTCCTTTATCAAAGTGAACAGGGCCAAAGTGTCCTGATGTCCTCACTTCATGTGTCCAGACCTCAAACTGGTCCTCACAAATTTAGTGATAAAAGTACACACACACACACACACACACCTGGGGACGTACCTTATCAAAGACCCCGTTCGGAGCCAGCAGCGAGGCCCTGGCCTGGACGTTGATCTGCAGCGACGTCCGGACATGTGGCATCAGCAACTGACCGCAACAACAGCCGATCAGAGAGACTTAACAACACATTCTAACTCAACATGGAACAAATGAATTGTGTATTGTATAATTTCTGCAGACTATCCAGCGCAGGCTGTACCTGGTGCAGTGGGTGCACCTCCGGCAGCTGCCTGAGGGTGGCAGCGCAGCACAGCTCCCCCAGCATGTGGGTCTTCAGGTAGTGGGACACCAGCTGGTGGCACTGGAAATTGGCGTTGTGGACCCACATCTTAGCCAGTAGCCAATCACAGGTGGGGTCAGAGGGCAGGAAGACGGGGTTCTGAGGACCGGGCGTCTGCTGCAACTGGAGGAGGGAAGACCTTATTGATTGGATGATTGGTTGACTGATTGATGTAGTGCTTAGATAGCTAGATAATTAATAAATCTGGAGGAGAAATTGTGGTAAATCTTTGTGCAAGAATTTAAAGACTATGAGCTCCATCCCAGCACTACTTGCTCCTTTTTCCAGTAGATTGTAAAGTTTTAGTTCTACAAACATTTCTTGAGGCAGAGTGGCTCTGGAGGAAGAAATAATCTGATTGGTTGAGTTAAACCACAGTGGGTGGAGCCAAAAAGAATTTTTTTCTGGCTTATAACATCAGACTGAAGCTCAGTGAAAAAGGCAAGAGTTAAGAGAGGAGGAAGCTAATATTATGAAGCCTAGCGCTCTGCTACTAACTGAAAAAATACAATCTATCCATACTAAGTTATCTAGGTTAGCTAGTTAGCTAGCTGCTGATCTTCAACATCATGACTGAATGAGTCATTGTCATTTACTTTTTTTTTATATATATATATTATATATATTTATATATATATTTACCAGAGTTCCTTCTTTGCAATTCAAATTTGTTAGCTAAGTTGCACTGTGGTTATTTGGCTCGGCCCATTAAGGTCAACCACAGAATTTGAAAGGATACGGAACGGTACACATAAAAATCAACCATCCAGGAGCGTTGATTTGAATTGGAGGGACAGTTCTATCCATTCAAATTCAAACTCAACCAATCAGATTATTTCTGCCTCCTGTCTCTGAGAAACATTTGAAGAATTAAAACTGCACTCTGTAGTCCTGGTGGATCAGATGCATATTGTTTACTTGATGTTCTGCATTCAAATCCAACCTGAAACCTTCGTCACACATCATCCCCCTTTCTCTCCCAGTCTTCCTGTCTCTCTCTATCTAATAAAGGCAAAATGGCCAAAAACAATTTAAAATAAACTCCAGTCTTTACTAAATAAACTCCAGTCTTTACTAACTAAACTCCAGTCTTTACTAACTAAACTCCAGTCTTTACTAAATAATCTCCAGTCTTTACTAAATAAACCCCAGTCTTTACTAAATAAACTCCAGTCTTTTGTGAGCAGCGTCACAGCCGGCCGGCCTCCAGCTCACCTGGATGGCGATGGGCTTCAGCTGTCCCTGCTGGTTCAGATGGAGAAGGCACAGCGGAGCGCAGAGATACGTCTGCTTCCCGTTGACCAGGTTGGCCGGGACGCCGTCCAAAACCTCGTAGTCCAGCAGGTAAACATTTCCTTTCTGTCAGACAGCAGGGCGAGGAGAGCGAGACAGGAACCTTTGTGGTTTGAATTTCATTGTTATTTTACCAGGAGACAGAATGTTTGTTTGACTTTTAATGCCCAAATTAACTTTATTCAGTTAAATTCCCAGTATTTTATTTATTTTATTTAGTTCCAAACCAGAATACGTACCTTTTCCCAGAGCGCGTGTGTGTGTGTGTGTGTGTGTGTACGTGCACACCTCTAGCTCCTCCTCCAGAGAGGAGCGGTCGGGCAGGAAGGGGCGGAGCATGTCGGAGGTGACGGACAGGTGTGCGGGCAGGAGGCGGGTCCGGCGCAGCAGCAGAGGGTTGCAGCCGTTCAGAGTCTGGTAGCCGAAAAACCAGTCGTCCGCCCAGTGAGCCTGAACAAACCCTGAGAGAGAGAGGGCCGTGTGTGTGTGTGTGTGTGTGTGTGTGTGTGTGTGTGTGTGTGTGTGTGTGTGTGTGTGTGTGTTGATCAGGATTTAACACTTCTCATTTTTCACCTGAATGTTTTCAAGACTGAAGAGCTTCATTCCAAAATGAGAAATCCACTAACTGATGCCTATTCTGCCAAATTATTGAAAAACTAAAACAAATTTACTACAAGTATTGCACTAAAATACTAAAAATAAAAAAATAAATAGTTACAACTCTGTTCTGGATGTATAATTATATATTTATACCTGTGGTACTCTCAAACCCAGTGCGATATTCTCTAAATCTGCACATATTTCTGCACATATTATTATTATTATTATCATTATTATTATTATTGACTTCCATAGCTTCCCATCAGTGTAAGCTGTCAGGTTCCAACAGAGAGTCATGTATGTACTGGATAGAAAAGAAACCTATTTGTTACATTTCTATTTTTAATTTTTATATACTACTCACACGTAACTCGCTTTATAGAGCCTGCTGCCTCAGAAAGAGACATGTTCCCTAATTCTACTTGTATAAATACTCTACTTGTAAAAAATATATGTACTACTTTTTTATATACAAATTTGTGTTGTTTAATGTTTAATGTGACATATGGGAGAAAATTTGTTGTATGTGCAAACTGATAAATCTGATTACACTGAAGTTCGGGCCTTCACTAACAATAACGTCACATTTCAAAAATCCTCACTCTTTTAAACACAGTGAATGATGGTATTGATTTTTTTCCTTCTGTCCAAAATGAATCTATACATGCTGTTCTTGCTCTCTGTATGTTTTGTGCTCTGATGGAGGCTTTATGCCGAAACCTGTTAGGCTGATGATGCCAAAAATTAAAAAAAAAAAAAAAGGTAAACTGAGACCAAGTCTTGTTGTGGTCTGGATTTTTGGAGTGCCGCTGTCCCATGTTCCTCACGGTTCTCTTCATGTTTTAGCATTAGCAGAGAGTGGCCAAAAAGGGCCACAAGAGGAAGCACACCTGCTCTACATTGGAATAGGTTTTTTTCCTTCTGTCCAAAATCAATCAATCTATACATTTTGAAATGGAACAGTTCAGCTGTTGTTGCTCTCTGTATGTTTTGTGTTGTGTGTTTTCCTACTGGCGGTGCTGTTGTGGTTCCCGTTCAGAGTGAACAGGGTCTGCAGCTCGGTGAAGCCGCTCCAGGCTTCGTCTCGGCCGATGAAGCCTCTCAGGTACCGCAGCTCACCGCCCGGGCTGCAACACAACACACAACACAACACACAACACACAACACACAACACACAACACAACACACAACACAACACACAACACAACACAGTACAGCCGTGGTTTAGTTACCAGTCACCAGTCTGGACTCCTGACTGAATGATCTCTGCGCTTCATTCTCTTAAAGCCATTCTGATCTAAACGGTTCTGCTTAAATGGTTGAAATTAGTTTCTTAGACAAATATAAATAGTGAAGTTGATCCTATGTATGAATTTCTTTCCAAAGCCTTTGCCTTTCCATCAAGGCAAACAATCTAAAATATAAGATACCATATTTCCTCTAATAGTGGCCGGTAGTCAATTAAAAGCCGGGTCTCCGATAATGTGCGGGGCCGTGGTCGACACGAACAAATAAAGGCCGGCCCCAAATACAGGCCGGGGAAAAAAACAAAGGAAAAAACAACGGTGGATACCGGTAAACTCCTGGTGCCTGTTATATAATGTAACTGTAGTTTGTAGTAACGCACAAGTGCCACCAGATGGCGGTATGCCACAAGACGGCTCGGCCGGTGGATTACCGTAATTATCGGTAATGCGTCGCAGTAACAAAAAAAATAAATATGAGCAAATATACTTATCAAACAGAAGGAATTAGAAATAAAGGACTGTCTCTAATATAAGCCTGCTTCCAATAAAGGCCTGGGACCCTCTGCAGCTGAGGGAAATAAAGGCCCGGGCCAATATCAGAGGAAATACGGTAGTTTTGATTTGTTTAACACTTTTTTTGGTCGCTGCATAATTCCATTTGTGTTATTTCATAGTTTTGATGTCTTTACTATTATTCTTAAATGTGGAAAATAGTAAAAAATAAAGAAAAATGTGGTGTGTCCAAACTTTTGACTGGCAGTGTAAATCAGATTCCAGTGGGATCAGACTCGGTGTGACTTCACCTCTTGCGGGTGTAGCTGAGGTTCGGCCCGAGTTCCTTCACACCGCTCACATCCACACAGTGAGGAGCGCCGTCGACGAAACAACGCCACCTACAGTCCAGCGGAGAGAAAACTGAATTAACAAAATGCCACTTAAAGTCCCAATGAAATGAACCGCCATTACTCTTCCTTCAGTGCATCTTTAACGGTGACATCACGCTGCACCAGGAGGCAGAAATAAACACTCCAACCAATAAGACATCAGAGCCCGCCTCAAATAAACTGATTTTCTCTCCCTGACTGATCTCCCATTGGTTTACACTTTTGAATGATCCCTCCCTGCATTATGTCCCGCCCCAACATCCTGTTTCAAGACATCAAATCAAGGAAGTAAGGATGCCGTTTCATGGGGTCTAAAGGTGACTCAGTAGCTGAATCCAAATGTCCACGCTCCGGACTTGTGGACTGAGCCCTCGCGGACTTCAGTCGTACGTACCAAGTCAAGTCTGCGAGGGCGCGAGACTGGAAGGCTGCTGACAGACAGGCCTCAATCTGTTTCACTCGTTGCCGTGGAAACGTTCGAAGCAACGACAACTGCAATCATGTACAAGGCAGGGCTGTAGTCGAGACCGCCTTGGTCGAGTCCAAGTCCAGATCGAGTCATTGGTGAATCGAGTCCGATTCAAGACCAAGACCGAGGGGGGCCGAGACCGAGTCGAGACCAAGACCGGGGAGGGAGTTGAGAGGGTCGAGACCGAGTCGAGCATATTTTTGTTTATTGCCTAAAATAGAAGGGAGGTTTCTAAAGACTTTTCAACAAAATTAGCATGTTAGGAGTAGGAGGTGAGTTGTTGTTTTTTTTTATCAAAACTAAGTCATTGGTTGGGTAGTTGGCATATCACCAATCAGCAGTCACTAAACCTTTCGGTGAGCGCATAACTTTATCAACTGTGAAAATTGTATCATTCGCTGCTGGTCACTTTCTTAGAAGAGATTATAATAATAAAAACAATAACATTATGTAACGTTAATTCATCCGAGACCGATTCAAGACCGAGTCATATTCACTACGAGTCCGAGACGAGACCAAGACGTCAAAAATCAGTCTTGAAACCGAGACCGGACTCGAGTGCTACAGTCCTGGTCTAATCCGTACACGATACCAGACGTTACCGTAACGTTTTAATAAAGTCATTGTTTTACACATTCATAATAATTTCTTTTTGTTTTTTTGTTCGGCAATTGGAAAACGTCCACGTTCACGCCCGTATTGCAATGAATTGTGGGTAATTAAATCAGTGAAGTCTGGTGAAGTCTGCACCCTGAGCGGACTCTCTGGAAGTCTGCAGAAAGTCCGCCTGAGGCCCCTTGTGGACTGGATGGATTGTGGATTTGGAGCCTCAGCACTCGCAGACTTCCCGGGAACCTCGCCCGCAAAGTCCGCCAGTCTGCAAGAGCGGTGAAGTCCGGACATCTGGATTCAGCTGGTGATCCTCGGCCAGCTGCTGAGGTGTTTTGGAGGAAGTTGTTTTTTGTCCGGAGCGTCTGCTTCCTGTTTACCTGATGTGTTTCTGTCGGAGCTGCAGCTCTCTGAGCCGCTGCTGCCTCAGCTGCTGCTCCGGCTCTCCGCTCAGCAGACACACTGAGGACACCACCACAATAATAATGAATATTAACAATAATAATAATAATAATAAACTACTACCCTTACTTTTTGAACAGTTACAAAATACAGCACTATACAGTAGAATTGTTTTCACTCTAACCCTACTACTAGCTACTACTACCAATAGTAGTAACAACAACAACTATATTAATAATAATTATAATAATAATAACAATAATTACAGAGCCCCTAAAGTCCCGAAAACTGATATTTTTTTATCTTGTGGGAACAAGTTTATTGTGTGCACAAGATAAAAAAATATCACCTTTCGGGACTTTAGGGACTTTAGACGTAAATAATAATAATAATAACAAAAATAATAATATAGTGTGACAAATACTATGGGTGTATTTTTTTGTGCTGAACTGGTAAGAGAGTCAAAACAAAGAATAATTACAGTTAAATATCTCAAAAAATATAAAGTATATCTAGAAGTGGAAAACCTGCAGCTTAACATTTTAAAGAAGAGAGAAAAGTAGTTCCTTAACTCTTCGCGCTCCGCAGCTCCACCTCGCCGTCCGCCGTCCGCAGCCACCTGTCGCACAGGAAGACCTCAGGCTCCGCCCCCTCTGCCGGCCCGCGGACCTCCACCCCCCCGCAGTGCCAGTCCAGGTCGGGGAAGCCGGGCCGGGCCTGCAGCCGCAGCCGGACCAGCAGCGGGCGGCCGAGCGGAGCGGCGGCCCGAACCGGAACCACACACACCTGACAGGAAGAGAGCTGAGGTCACTTCCTGTACCCCGACAGGGAAACTCACTGTGATAAAACACAATCAACAGATAAACAGCTGCCTCTGTGGTTTGTAAAGCAAAACTTCCATCTCAAATGAGCTCCTATAAGACAGAGGCTCCTGATAAAACTGATCCCATATGTATCTAATTCTCATTATTTCAGTCAGATTTCACCAAGGCGGAGCTATGGGCGGAGTTATGGGCGGAGTTATGGACAGAGCTATGGGCGGAGCTATGGGCGGCGTTATGGGCGGAGCTGTGGGCGGAGCCTAACACTGGTGCTCACTTGTTTACTGCTGTAGGAACAAGGAAGTTGCTGCAGTTAGCTAGTGAAACAAAACTGATACGACTTCTAAATGAAAACTAGTCTGGTTAATGTGCTGCTGTGGACAGTTGTTTCACTAAATTGGATCGCTACAGCAACAATACAATAACTCCAATTTTTATCCAAATATGAAATATTAAAAAATAAAATAGAACCAATCCAAATGAATTGGGTTTAGAATGGACTAGACTGAAACAGATGAACTGAACTAAATCAGTTTGAAGTGTCTGACTTACTGGAACCAGATAACATAGTTTAACAAATAAATTAACTCATCTGAAATGTACTAGCATCATGAGGACAAACTGCATACACTTAGATTTATTCAACAATTTATTTTAGTTCTGTTTGCGACAGTTTCATAAATTATACTTTGAGTTGGAGTTACTTCATCCAATTTAGTGAAACATTTGTCAGACAGTTGAAATGCATAAAACCTGCAAAGGGACCCAAACATCATCCTGAGTCCAGACAGACTAACTGTTTTTATCAAACGCACCGATCCAGGCAGCAGGTGCCGCTCGGCCTCGTTCACCGTGATGGGCGAGGTCTCCCCCTGCGAGCCAATCAGGTTGAGCCTCAGGTGGCCGTAGGTTCCGGAGGCGGGGCCAGGCGAGGTGCGGACCGCCACCTGGAACTCCTGACAGGAACTCTCCATGCGGGACAGGAAGTGAGGCATCGGTGCTGCCGCAGTGCCTCTGAGCAACAAACAGCACAGTCAGGTGCACGGACAGTGTGTCTAGACATACGGCAAGAATAAAACATACTTTTATTCTTTAGCGTTTGGATCCTCCTGATGTAGTCTGATGTGTGCCTGACTTGTCGATCTGTACCCATGCGCTGTGTGTGTTGATGCTTATGTTGGTGTTTTTGTTTTTAGTCTTTTTTATTTTTTTACTTTGATTTGAACTGCACTAGTTTACTTTTAAGTCTTTTATCTTTTGTATCTCTTGTCTGTATTTTTGCACTTTTTACCTTTACTGTATTTTTATCACCCTGTAAAGCACTTTGAATTGCCCCAGTGTATGAAATGTGCTATACAAATAAAGCTGCCTTGCCTTGCCTTGCCTTATTGTGATTTTACTGCCTGCTCTGGTTTGTACAGCACTTTGGTCAACGTGAGTTGTTTTTAAATGTGCTTTAGAAATAAATCTGACTTGACTTGACTTGAATGTACAGTGACTTGAGAAAGTATTCAGAGTCTTTGAGTTTTTGCACATTTTGGTGTTATTTTAAGTTATTTCAAATGCATTTATTCAGGATTTTTAGTCTGAGTTCAATGGTTTTAACGTTGACAGATCGCTCTTGAAAATGTTTTATTCATCTTTTATTGAGTCAATTTTAACTTTTGCAATGATCTGCTGGTTTGGCAACCTCAGCATGGTTAACAAAAACAGGCTGGGAAAGATTGTTAAACTGCCAAAAGACTTGAACGATCTTGGCCATGTTTATCAAGTTAGAGCCGCTCAGAGGGCAAAGGTCATTCTGGCCCTCATCTCCCTCTTCATGCAGAGTTTCAGCTCCTGCCATCAGGGAGGAGGTTCACTTTCCCCAGGAGGCCAAATCAAACAGATATTTGAGATCATTTGTTCCATCAGCTGTTGGGTTTTTAAACAAGCTGTAGGCCGAGCTGCTATTGCACACACACTTTAACAAAGGACTGATGGACTCTTAGTGCTTTATATCTCATTGCAACTTTATTATGATGACATCTACTGTATGTTATATGTATTTATGTCTTTTATTTATTCATTTTATGTTGTGTATTGGTTGTGTTGACTGCTGTTTGCAAACCACATTGCCCCTCGGAGACAATAAAGACTATCCAATCCAATCTATCCAATCCGATCCAAAGCAGTCTGTTCTATCAATCTAATCTAAAATAAAATTTCAGAAATGTATGTGAAGATTTGAAATGAAAATAATAAATAAAATTGGGCTAAACTGCCACGCTCAGTTGTGTTCAGTCATTTTTAGATTGTATTTAGCGGTTGTGAACAATGTTTTCCTTTTATTATTCTTTTGTTTTCTATTCTCTCAGCTTTTTGATTAACTTTATTTTTATTGTTATTATTTAGTGGGTTTTATTTTACAAAATTATTCTGTGTTTACTTTCGTGGGGTAAAAATATCTTTCTATTTTACTTGATTTGATTCTTTTAATGCAATGCATTTTGCTTGTTCTTTTATATGAATTTTATCTTTTTCACTTTGTCTTGATGTTTTTAATGTTTTATGTAAAGCACTTTGAATTGTCTTGTTGCTGAAATGTGCTATATAAATAAAATTGCCTTACTTTTTTTCTTTATTTGTCTTTCCTTGCTAACGAAGCAGAGAGTCGCTCTCTTCACTGGGTCTTAATGGGTCTTAATGGGATTTTAGGCTGCAGGCTGGACAGTACAGTTCACTTACGGCTGACGTTAGATTCCAGTTTTGGAGAAAATCTAAATCACCTCCCTCCCATCACTGTGTGGCAAAGTGAAATATTTAGTTTTGTTTTTCCAGCTTCTCCACTTCTTCAACTACAGTGACCGGAAAGGAAGAATTTATATTTTGTTTTAAACCTCAAGAACTGAACTCTATATGTAAATGCACAGTGTACAGTATATGTGTTGTATATCTACACTACCAGTCCAGTTTGGACACACAACATTTTTCTTTTTTTCTTTTTTTAACTTTTTTCCACGTTTTAGAATAACAGTAAAGACTCAAAACTATGAAATGACACAAATGGAATTATGCAGCGACCAAAAAAGTGTTAAACAAATCAAAACTATCTTATATTTTAGATTATTTGCCTTGATGGAAAGGCAAAGGCTTTGGAAAGAAATTCATACATAGGATCATCTTCACTATTTATATTTGTCTAAGAAACTCATTTCAAGCATTTAAGCAGAAGACTGTAGATCAGAATGACTTTAAGAGAATGAAACACATTCAGTCAGGTGTCCAGACTGTTGACTGGGAGTGTGAATGTGTTTGTGTGAATTCCTCCCTATAGCTGTAAAAACAAACCACAGTTGAGCAGCGTGTTCAGGTTCTGTAATATAAACAGTTAAAGATAATGAAACACACATTTCCACCACCGGTGAAAACAAAGTAGATCTTGTTCCATGAAGGGAAAGCCAGTGGAGCTTCGTAGGATTCCTGCTTATTTTGATAAGAGCTCATTTGTTTTCTGAACCTCGGTGATATTTGACTTGTAAATTAGCAGGACAGTTAGTGTGTGTGTTGTGTTGTGTTAGACACACTCTGCCTCCACACTCTCAGGAATTATAAAAGGAACAGAGATGGACCTTTTGTTCTTGTGTGTAAAAACAAAAAACACACAAAGGTTTTAGTCAGTGCAGCCGAGGTGGGAAAGGAAGCTAAACACACAGTTTGTGAGTCTGTGTTGATAAATCAATAAGCTGACACACTTTTATTTTGAATTCTGTTGCGCTTCATGATGAATTACAAACCTGATCCACTGTATCAGGGAGTGGGCAGCAGGCCCGGCGCCAGGATGAAGTGACTGAGGGGGCAGTTAAAAATGGCGAGGGGGCAAATCTTTTTATATAGTAAAACAGTAGGTTATCATCCTGCTATGCCTGTTTCTGCAATTTTTTCATCCTGCGGGTGGAAGTATAGTGGCGTTTTGACTAGATGCGAATTCCCTACCTTACCTTTTCCATGTGTTTGTGGCCATAATATGAAATAGGAATATTTGGGGCAGATTGTCGGGTCACCACCTAAACTTGGTAAACTTGCTAAATAACAACAACACAAGAAAGACCACTGTTTCAAAATCAAATAATACATTTATTTCACAGTGGTGAAGCCCGGTATTAAACCTGAGTGTCCTCACACAGTTTAGGGCAGTGGTTCCCAACCCAGTCCTCAAGGACCCCCTGTCCTGCAAGTTTTTTATTCCATCTTTACTCTTGCACACCTGATCCCAATGGGGCCTACACACTTTCATGCTGCTCTGTTCAGGTAGATCTGTCTCTACCAATCAGCATTAAGACCTTAACTGGATCAGGTGCGCAAGAGTAGAGCTACTTGCAGGAAAAGGGGTCCTTGAGGACTGGGTTGGGAAACACTGGTTTAGGGAATCGGAGCGTAGGTCTATGCAAAATAAGAGAATTTATGAACGATTAGATGACTGCTAAAATCAACAAAATAATAGCCAACAGCGTCAGGGTCATTAAGTAAAAAAAAAAAAAAAAAAGATGATCAGATTGTCTGGTCTGTCTTTCTGCTCATGCCATGCAGCTCTCTCGCTCCCCCCCCCCCCCCCCCCCCCCCACCTACCCACCCCCCCTACCTACCCACCCCCCCTCTCTCTCACTGCTGACCGAAACTTCTCTTCCCTGTCGTTTCCATTCTGTGGATCGCTACAATGGAAAAAAATAGAATTAGGGCCAAAAGTTCTATTTACAACCACGAAAAGCAGGCTGAACCGAAGTGATGTGTTCTGCCTCTCTCTCCTCCGCTCCATTCAGTAGGCTACAGCGTTTTGACTCTGTTAACATAACCAGAAGTTTTACTGTTCTCAAGATATTATTTTGTATTTGGACAGGAAAGTGTAGAGAGACAGGACAGGAGGGAGAGACGCGAGACGCAAAGAAGGTCGGCACGCTGGCTTTATTCTTGACTAGATTCGTTGACTATTTTCAATTTGTTTCTTTTAGTACAATAAATAGAATAGAATAGAATGATCTTTATTGTCATTATACTCGGGCACCATGAAATTTCCGCCTGGCTTCTCTCTGTGTAGTTAAAAATAAAACGAATAAATAAAAGCGGTAGTAAAAGAAGTAATAGCAGCATAATGTTACGAAAGACTTTAAAAAATAAAAGGCACTAGTTAAATTAATTTTACACAAATTTACAAAGGTTGAATGTTATAAATATTAATAAATAGATGTTAAATCCTTGTGTTTATAAATTGTGTCTGTGGTAGCGGTCTCTGAGGGTGGACACACCTCCACCCCAGAGAGCACACAGTAGAAATCATAATATTTAAACATAAATTCTACCCATTCTGCCCATAACATTTAAACATAATATTTAAACAACCGTTCAAAGAGGAATTTGAGTTTACTTCTTTCTATTTACTATTTTCTGCTGACTGATTCACACCTTCACAGCTACATTTACTTCCTCCAGTCACTAACTACTTGACAGAAAATGTTTCATCATACAAAACCTGAGTTCATAGAAAATGAAGCTTGTTCAAAGTTTGAGAGAAGAACCAATAAAACCAATTTAACATGAATCATCTTTGAAGGTTGATGGACGCTGTGAAGCAAAGAAAGACCAGAATGTCTCAGTAAAACCTGATTTCTCCAGCTGTGAATCAGGTTATGAGCTCCATCTCCTTGTCTGTTTCAGATATTTAAGTGTGTTTGTTCATCTATTATCAGTGTGACCTGTGACCTTTGAACCTTACATTCCTCAATATCGGTTGCTTGTATTGTTGACAATCTAAGAATTTCATGTTTCTTCTACAGCTGAACTCTGGATAAAAGTGTCAGATAAATACAGAAAATATAAATCTACCAAAACAGACAGAAAGACAGGTAACAGACAGACAGACAGGCAGACAGACAGACAGACAGACAGGCAGGTAGACAGGCAGACAGACAGGTAGACAGACAGGTGAAGGTACCTGCAGAGTGATGCTTGCTTCCTCTCCAGATCTCTCCAGTCTGCTGGATGGCTTCA
>NW_027282414.1:0-5000 GCF_046629955.1 Centroberyx affinis | reverse complement strand
TACAGATAGTCAACGAATTCTGGACAAAATCATATCTAACAATAAAAATATTCTCAGGGTCTGAGAGACAAAATCTCATCAAATGGGGGTCCGTGGCCCTAATGTGTACTGATATTGGTATGAAAAAGGTTGAGAATCACTGTTTTATGGGCACAAGGGGGGACTGATGCGTTCAGTACAAATGGGAAAACTCTGCCAAAACATATTTTTATATTCTTGTATTTTTATATCAAAATCTCATTACTTTTACTTCCTGGAAAACGTAAAATCTTTAGTGGTGATATGTGATTTCTCAATAGCTGTGTTTGGGATTTAATAAAGATTGCGGAAGTTTAAAAAAAAAAAAAAAAAAAAAAAGCACTCATGGAAAAAAGCCATGTCATGTAATTGGATGATTTTTTTCCCCCCATCTCAGGATTTCACTGGGATTCTCCAACAGTCCTCTCGAGTGTCATCATCATTTCGGGTAAAATAATGACAGATGAAGAAGTTATTACACATTTTAACACGTTACTGAATCTTTAAAATCTGTGTTTCTACCAGTCATGGCGTGGATGTTGTTCTCATGAAATGCTGAATGCTAAGCTCAGTCTGGTACAGATTTTTGATTGTTTTCATCAGAATCAGCTCGACTAAGAAAGAAAAGCAGAACAGAGGAACCTGAAGGCAGAAACATCAATATTTATTTTCATATTAGACTGAAAGGGGGCGGAGCCACAATCCCTTCTGTCCGACCAAACTGGACCGATGATGAATTCAAATGGCTGTCGCAGTCTGCCTCTCGCTTCACAGTGCATTGGTGTGTGTGTGTGTGTGTGTGTGTGTGTGTGTGTGTGTGTGTCAGATGGCCACCTACTATGTCTGGCCTTCATCATCAGAACACAGTGTCACTGTTGTTCAACAACATAAGATCTCTCTCTCTCTGTCTCTGTCTCTCTCTCTCTCTCTCTCTCCTGGCAGAGATGAGGTATCATGCCAGCTCAACCCATATGGTCCATCCATTTTCTCTGTTGCTTTCTCTCTCTCTCTCTCTCTCTCTCTCTCTCTCTCTCTCTCTCTCTCCCTCTCTCTCTCTCTTTATTTAGAGAGTATGATATAACATGTATTGATATTTGCAGGACCCCCCCACACCCACACCAGCAGTAGGACAGCATTAAACTGATCTCTGGTCTGATATCGTCCTTTTATCAAACTGAACTTCTCCGGTCTGATATGACAGATATGATGCAGTTTGATTGATTACAGACTGATTGTAGAATTGATCAAGATGTTGAACAGAAGTCATAGCTGGATTGAAGACAGAGAAGTTAAAGTTGGCAGCCGACCATCTGAAAAGAAAACGTCAGACTCTGCATCTGCTGATCCTCCAGCTACAACCAAGAGACACACACAGACAAGACACTTGTGCTGATCGTTCAGATACCGGATCAATATCGGCTCTGCATTCATCAAATGGAGAGTTTTCCAGAGAAGAAGAGCTAGCTACAGGAGTGAACTTTTAAAGCAGTGGTTCAGCAGACCTACTTCAGCTTGTGTGTAAACATGGAAGTGGGAAGAATCACGTGAACGTGCGTCTGGGTGCGTGCACGTGTGGCCGTTTCTTCAAAAACAACAGCTGTAGTGAAAATTTGTTGTAAATATACAGTCGCTCTTTTCCACTCACTGTGTGATGTTTGGCTTCAGAAGACTTGGATCCTGCTGCAGAGCTTTATGGACCAATTTTCTGGTCATTTTTTGTTCTTTTTGGAACTCTAAAGAACCCGACTGACTCTTTTCAGCTGTTTTGGAGAACGTTGTGCTGCAGCCTCCCTGTGTGTTATATGGACTAACAAACTTCACCTGTGTTTCAACTGGCATGAGGAGGAGTAGATAACAGAATTTTCATCTTTGGGTGAACTATTCCTTTAATTTCATTACCATGCTAGTTAGCATTAGCATGCTGGCCAGCCAGCAAGGGTAGCAATTGCTAAAAACAAACAGTTTACATGCTGGGGCAGATATTGTTGTAGACAAATACGGCATTAATTTCACTGTTGAATTAGAGTCGACTTGCTCAGATGATGAACGTCGGCTCTTCTTTGCTCTTCTCTGCCTTCACACTGAGCAGCAGGATCCGGACAGCTTCATCACAGCTGAGCGACCAGGAAGTCAGCTGATCTGAACGCTCAACAAGCTCGTCGCCACGGCTGAACGTTTCAACTTAAAATCAGTTTTTGTATTTTATCATTAATTATGGCCAAATGAAATCCATAATCATATGTCTGGTAACTATTCTTGAAATTTTACTTCACTCTAGTGAGCTAGCTAGCCGAGTGGCTACAGCTATCTGGATGTGATGGGATAGTTAGGCTAGCTAGCTTTATTGTTTAGCCTAGCAGAGCTAAAGTGAGCAGCTAAAGTATAGGCTACTTCAGCTAACCTCACACCGAAGGAAGACAGGAACAAGCATTATTTCATCAGCTGACAGAGATGGGTCATAAGTCCAAACAGTGCCATCCTCCATCTTGAAATCCAAAAATGTGATGACCGAGTGTAAGACCAGCTGATAAATCTGATAGCTGGAGGAATGAAAATGGATGAAATAAACTGCTGCATCACTGTTATCTTGGCCTCCTGTTTTCTACTAAAAATCTAATCATTTAATCGTTTTATCAAGATTATCACTGCAGTTTCATTACATGTGTATTATAATCTTATATTTGGCTCTGGCATCCAACAGCTAGCTAGCTTGTTAGATTAGCTTGTTAGTTTAATAAAAAGCATCACAGCTGTTATTTGCTAGTTGTGTTTACTGTTTAGTAGCAGTTGGACCACTTTGAAAATATTTTAGGCTGAGGAAAGGTCACCTGACCAATTTTCTTGTCTCCGATTGGTTGATGTTGAAACCTTGCCAGAAAACGTTGCTCTCTGATCAAGCTTGGCTAGATTTCAAACTGATTCGCTGTTTTCAGTGACAGAAGTTGCTAGCAAATTTTGCTCCAAATTTGCCCTGAAATTTTGTCTGTCATTACTTGAATAATATACATATATAGTTTCACAGGATACTTCATGGATAGATGAAGCATTGTACAAAAAACTATAATATGAAATCTAGACCCAGTGACCTTTGAACACATTCTGTATATGTTTTATAAATTCTCCTTTGGATAAGCTCTGAGTAACATCAGGAAACTTAAAGCTGCTTGGCACATTCATACATCTGGAAAAAAAACATTGAAGTCTGAACTGCTCCTGAGCGCCGACTCTTTACCAGTTGAAGTCTGTTACAGATTAATCTGTCTCTGCTTCTGTTGTCAAGTATCTCTAACAGACCAGAGCATGATGCTGCTGTAGAACTGGAGCGTCATGTAGGACTGACAGACAGCAATTGCGATTTAGACTTAGATTCATATCATCGTTTTTCTTGTCATACATTTTTTAGAACTTTAAAATTGTTTAAAGAAAAGTGATTTTGTTAAAAAAAAAAAAAGTAGATGTGAGTGTGCAGGATTCACTGAGTTCATGGACCAAAGTTCACCTGCAGCTCTAAAACTCCTTGTTCACAAATCCAATTTGGACCAAACTCTCTCTGAAGAAATGAACTGCAGACTCTGAGATTTGGAAATTGAAGTTCATATTGCGATTTCAAATATTTTTGGGGTTTTGATTAATTGTTCAGCTCTTGTCATCATTTTGTGCAACTGGCAGCCTCTTTATTTTTCCAGCTGTAACACTGGCACAAAACGTTATGTGACTCGTCAGCTCGACTCACTCGACCCGATATCTTCCACAGCAGATACCTCGCTGCTCTTCTAATCACTGCAATGCTATTTCCTTACAGAGATGTGAGATATGAGACGTCAAGACAAGCTCTCACTTCCGACCCACAGGAAACAGTGAAAAGCCTGAGCGTGTATTCTGTGAACAGGACGAGACACGCGGTTCAGGTCCGATCCCGTTCGCTGAGCGCTGCCTTCCGTACGCTTTCGATGGTAATTTTATGTTAATTTATTCACCAACCATCCGCTGGTAGAGATTTTTCACGGAGAATTAAACTCGAGAATTCCCAAATTAGAGGAAGCGGCTCGACAGCACCGAAAACACCGGCAGACTTCACCGAGTTCGTCTCACCGCTCTGCCATTCACTCTCTGTTTCTGTTGAGCGCGCACACACACACACACACACACACACACAGACACACACACACACACACACACACACACACAGACACACACACACACACACACACACACACACACACACACACACACAGACAGGCATGCTGTATGTGGGCTGTATTTGTTCCCTCTTTGTCTTTATTTCTGTGTCATCTATATTTATATCTTTGGTTTGACCAAACGGCCTCATTAAAATCACTTTTGTAAATTAATATGGCTTATTGTTTTCTGTCAGTCACTGTTCTTTTTTCCTTTTTGCTAGAAGTTTCATCACAGCACAGTAATGTATTAACAAAATTCCTTTCCAGACGACCGCTTGAAAGTGGATTTAAAGGTTTTACCGCGGCCAGAATCGGCACAGGATGAAATTTACTCAAAAAATAGGCGGGGCCAGAAACCTCGCAGTTACCTCGTGCCGCCACTCGGGGGCGCCACCGCGCGAAGACGCCACCGTGCGGCTTTACATTCAGACTGCGAGAACGTCCAAGTCATTGTTGCGTAACAATTAAATAGATGATTCATCCAGCCATCCATTTATCCTAATTTATTATATATGAGTAACTTTTTTCAGCCTGCCTGCTCCTCTGCTTTTTTTTATTGCTCCGTCTGGACGAGTGAGCCCATGAGCCGAGAGGAAGAGAGAGAGAGAAAGAGAGGTAGAGAGAGAGAGAAGAAAACACCGTCTATATGACCCCCCTCCTTCCCTATTCTCTCTTTATGTCTCACGCCCTCTCTCTCTCGCTCTCTCTCCCGCTCTCTCTCTCTTGCTCTCTCTCTCTCTCCCGCTCTCTGTTGGCTGTGTGCAGTGAACTGAAGTGAGAGAGAGGGAGAACGAGGGAGAG
>NW_027282413.1:0-15587 GCF_046629955.1 Centroberyx affinis | reverse complement strand
TAACAGTGTGGGGCCAAACTGTCTGAAATGTAAAGGTAAAGCTTGGATGTTTTGGACATGCATGGCTCCCACCGATGCACCCGATGACATCGCTTCGGAAAATGTCTTGAGATGATCTGAACAGTGTTGCTAAGGTACAAAACAGGAACCAATCAGCTTCCAGCGTGGGCGTTACCTTTAATTTGCACTTTTTTTCTATTTTTTCATGAAAATGAGAGAATATCTAAACCATATTTAGAAAAACCTATGACAGATTTTAAACTTTGTAACCTATTGTAATCATGTAACCTACTGCTCTAAAATCAGTATTTAATCACACTGCAAAAACTGCTAAACTTGTTAAGTTAGTTATTATTTTATCTTGTATCCAGACTTATCTTACTGCACTGGCAGATAATTTTACCGGTTTCAACAAATTTGACTTTTTCAGGAGAATGTAACTTGTTTCAGGACAAGGACAAGTGAAATTGTCTTGGAGAAAGTTTCAAGATTCTTCTTGTTTCAAGATTTTCTTCATTGTTTTATGATGATTTCTTGAAAGAAGTCATATTGGCATTCAGTGCAGAGAGATATGACTAAAAATATAATGAAATAAGCTTGATAGGTCTGGAGACAAGATAAAATCACTGGACAACTGGCGGCTACTTGCAAGTGATCCTACTAACCTTTTGACTTTAAACAGCAGCTTGCCTACAGGTTTATTAGTTGTAGGGTTTGGGAATATAAGAACACAGGAAGCACAAGTCCAGTTTTCCACCAATCGCTACAGTTTGGAGGCGGGACCACCTGCGAAACGTCACTCAAATAGAGATGATGCAACTGAGTTTAGAAGCCAGAAAGACTTGACTTCGCTGTTTGCTGTTAATATGGAAGCTTCACTGAAACGACTGTGTGCTATTTACTTCTCCATGCCGTCCTGCTGTCCATCCACTCACTCTGTGTTAGCTGGTGTTCTGCAGTAGAAGGTAAATGACATCAAAATTCAAAGTCATCCTCCCCTCCCCTCCCCTCCCCTCCCCTCCCCTCCTCTCACCTGATTCTGTCTGGCACTCTGTGGGTCTGGTTGCCGTCGGTCTGGCAGTTGCCGGCGTACTGCGCCCGGCTGGCGGCCCCCTGGTCCCGCCGCAGAGCCATCGCCCCGTGGGTGAGCACAGAGACACCCTTGGCAATACGCCTGCGGGATTAGGAGGAAAAACACCGTGAGAGAGAGACCGGGACGTTTGAAAAAGGTCTTTTTCTGACACCACTTATCCTGGGATATGGCTGCAGGGGAGGAGAGAGAGAGGGGGAGAGAGAGAGAGAGAGAGAGAGAGAGAGAGAGAGAGAGAGAGAGAGAGAGAGAGAGGTGCAGCATGTCTGAGTGGAAGACAGTTGTCTGCCTGAGTTACACCTACATAACAGTGCAAGTAGGCTAGAGTCATGTAAATTAATGAGGAAGAATGATTTGACTTTTCTCGCTGCACTTGGCAAGACTCTTATGTAAAAAAAAAAAATCCACCTGTCTTATCCGTCTAAATCACAAAGTGGAGCTGTAACAGAGGAGAGCGTCCCATCCACACTAATTGGGACCCTGTAGATTTGCCCCGTTTGCCCAAATTAGATTTTGACACTCCTCCGCCCACCGGAGGAGAAGAATCCAGACCGGAGAGTGAAATCCAAACTGTCTCCTGAACAGCAGCAGGGGAAGCTGGACTCTCCGGTGTTAGATTTTTCCCCTCTCTCGTCTCTTTGGTCTCTTTGGCATCACAGACCAACCGGTTGGTAAACATGAGCGTGTCACACTACAGGATTTCAGGGTATTGGAGTTCAGTTGTCAAACAGTTAGCTCTTAGCGCCTCTTGGAAACACTGCGAAGTTGCCTAGTGCAGCTTTGACATTTCGTTCCTTTTCAACACGGCACAAACTTTGACTTTCTGTTCTTTCTTGTAGCAAAACTTTATTTCATATACGGTAATTCATGAATGTTGACTTACAGTTTATTCAATTCATTCTTTAAGTACTTCATTCTTCATCAATCACTTATACTGCTAATTTAGCGTTGCTCCATTTTCTCTTGTTTGCACTGATTTGTTTAATTTTGCTCATGTTGCTCTCATTTTCACTCTTGTTTGGAATACCAAATGGTCTTTAATGCATTTGTGTAAAGTTGCTGTACTGTAACTTTCATGTGCTTTGTTTTGTGTGCTTTTATTGTTTTTATATGTACTTTTATTGTTTTTATTGTTCTTATATATGATTTGTTGTTATGTACTTTAACTTTTGTGTGCTTTTATTGTTTTTATATGTACTTTTATTGTTTTTATTGTTCTAATATATGATTTGTTGTTGATATGTACTGCAACTTTCGTGTGCTTTTATTGTTTTTATATGTACTTTTATTGTTTTTATTGTTCTTATATATGATTTGTTGTTGATATGTACTGTAATCAGAGCGTCCTTGTAAAAGAGAGCTTGCTCTCAATGGCCCTCCCTGTTTAAATAAAGGTTATAATAATAATAATAAAGTTTAATTGAATGTTATAGAGTGGAACCAGGCTAGTATATTGTAACACAAAACTGTAGAGTCTGTCCAGCCCAGACGTTTCCAGATCTTGTAACTTCTGAAAACAGTAAAACTTGATTTTTTCCAGATCCTCTTGCAGTTAGCGGAACATCTCGAAAAATGTCTTGAATTTGAAAAAATGAATTGTTCCCATTTCAGTGAGGAATCCCTCCCTTTAAAACTGATGTTTTATTCGAGCGCAAAAGCCTGTTTCCCCTAACAAACAACTTGAGGTATTTGCATTAGTGTTGCAGCGGCACTTCAGGGACTCTCCGCTCCTCCTCACACTGGTGTCAACACACTCTGTTACATGGGGAGTGAAGCGCAGGGCTTAAAGCGTCTCGCGAGAGAGGATTTCTTCTCCTCTTTGGCTGGCAGGAGTCATCCCGGTCAAAATGGTCACTGCAGACCCGATGGTCTGCAAGGCGCAGTGTATGGACAGGAGTGTTAGCATCCATTTGTGGCACAACTAGCCACAACTTCAGCGTGTCCCTATCCAACACAGGTAGTCTATGAAAGCTGTGCGAAGTGTTGTGCAACATTTTGTTGGCACAATTCGGAAATGTGCAAACACTAACTATTGTTTTTTTTATCTCTTAGATAACACTAAGCTACGATTTCTGTACTCCAACACAACAAACTCCTCCCGGCACTCCTCTCTCCAACTCTCGCTCACGTTTCCACAGTTGACTTCCTGCAACAACTCAACTCTCGCGAGACTTGGTTACACACAGACCGGATCAAGCGAAAGAAAGAAAAACGTTTCATTTCTCTGTAGGGCCCTTTCCATAATGTTGTCAGACACTTATAATAACAATCTGAGCCTGTCAGTGGCAAAAACAAAACAAGCACTTTTAGTGGACGTACATTGACAGTTCTCATTTGCCCCGTCGGATTTCACTGCAGCCTGTTTCACGGCTGCCGGCTGAGCGATCTCGCTCAATACTGGACCAATTTCAAAAATTGTTGTCCCCTTTAGTCACTTAGACACAAAAAGCCTTTACCCTTTAAAGACCTCTGGCCAGGTGCTGGATTTCCGGCATATGGACGTTTTAGATTCACAAACTATTTTGGACAAAAAAAAAAAAAAAACTCCACATGGGCTTTTGTTTTTGATGCGTTTTATATAAACATCGAACAAAAAGTTCGGAAATTTGTGTTTGGTAGATTATTTCTCTGTTGTAACAATGCTTCTTGGCAATACATTTTATACTGTTGGAAAGCCTGTTTATTTCCCTTTTAAATGGTGCCTCATTTGTAAGGAACATGCATTTGTGGGATGAGCAGCACAGCTGAGTATGTGGGTTGCGCTCCTGTAAAATTTGCCAAATCTTCTCTGCCAATGCCAAACAGCTTATTCTGCTGTTGCTATTGACTCTTGTTTGGTGTTGTTTGGTGGATTGGACGATTGAAGTCTATCAGTAACAAGGAAGAAACAAGACATATTGGCAATTTTACAATTTATTCATTTAACAAACAGTCAGGAGCCTCAGTAGCGTGTGGAAGAACCATACACAGCCACAACAGCCTGGCACCTCCTCCTCATGCTGGTCACCAGCCTGGTCACACACTGCTGTGGGATGGCATTCCACTCCTCAACCAGGATTTGTCGCAAGTCAGCCGACGTGGTTGTGTCGGTCACTCTAGCACGAACAGCACGCCCGAGCTGATCCCATAAGTGTTCAATTGGGTTGAGGTCAGGACTGTTAGCAGGCCATTCCATTCTCTCTACTCCCAAATTCTGGAGGTAGTCTCTGATAAACCCTGTGGGGGCGAGCGTTGTCATCTTGGAGGATGGAGTTCGGTCCCAGACTGTGGAGATATGGGATCGCCACCGGTTGCAGAATCTCATCTCGATATCTCTCTGCATTGAGATTGCCTCCAATGATGACAAGCCTCGTTTTTCCAGTGACGGAGATGCCGCCCCACACCATCACACCGCCTCCACCAAAAGGTGTTACTCTATCGGTGCAGCGATCAGCATAGCGTTCTCCCCGTCTTCTCCACACTTTGACCCTACGATCCAACTTCCGTAGGCAGAATCTGGACTCATCGCTGAACATAACGTTCCTCCACATGTTCAGGTTCCGGTGCAGGTGTTGCCGACACCAGCGCAAACGGGCCTGACGGTGAAGGGCGGACATGGCCGGCCTCCTGGCAGCCCCATGAGCCCGGAGATCGGCTGCGTGCGGTCTGTTCCGGATCGTCTGGGCCGAGAGCCGTGTGCCATATCGTCCTGCAAACCTTGACTGCAAATCTGTAGAAGACAGCCTACGGTTCCTAAGTGCTGAAAGGGTGAGGAACCGGTCTTCTTGGGGTGTCGTCTTCTTGGGACGCCCACTTCGCGGTCTGTCTCTGACATCCCCCGTTTCATGGAACTTGGCCTTCAGTTTGGAGATGGTACTATGGCTCACTCCAAATAATGCCGCAACTTGCTTTTGTGGAACACCAGCTTGAAGTCGCCCTATCGCACAGGCCTTATCGAGATCAGACAAACGTGGCATGCCGATTCTAAGTAATCAGTGCGCACGGAGTCCTAAACAGGGACTCCACAGCGGCCCACAGAATTACATATAAAATTTAATTAACATGCTTTTTCTACAAGCATGATTTATAGGGAGTAAATGGGTTTCATATTGTCACCAAAACACACATCGGATCATAAATTAGACCTACTGATGTGTTTAATCAATGGTTATGGTTCACATATGGTCTAAGTGCCTAATGGCTATTACAGCTCACTGTATGTATGCCAAGCTGTGTGTAATGGCTCTGGCTCACTGTATATAGGCCTAAAAGTCCCTGTTTGATGTGATCAACGTAGATATTACAAATCTGTGCGCATGGTTTACTAATCCGTTTAGGAGTAAATTGTAAGAAAACCGTGCCCACTGATTTCCGCATCATTTTTTTTTGTACCAGGTGACCCCTGGGGGCCTCCACAGTTATCCTTATTGCACGAGGTTTATAGATTAATAAAGCTGTGTGTTGAATATTCATTCATTCATCCCCCCCCCCATCAGTCAGGAACATTTCAGGCTAAGAATGTTTTTTTTGCTTTAAGCCCTGGAAACGTGAATTACTCCCAGCTCATCTGTGTAATTTATGCACGTGTCAGGCCGGTTCCTCCCTTTCCATAAACACATATCAGCAGACATGTGTGCTGTCTGCATCAGAACCATTTAACAAAGTAATGGATCAGCGCTGTGAGTTTCAGACCCTGATGGGAGGGAAGCTCTGAGGCGGTGAAGTCGACTCTGATTTGTAACTTCATAAAAAAACACACAAAGCACTTCTCATGTTTTATTACTCACAACTGCTGGATTTATCAGGTGGAATAAACATAAAAAAGAGGGCTAGAGTTGGAGGATAAATTCTTGTGGGGACTCAAGTCACAATTTTAACTGCTTGAGACCTGCCATGGCATGACATGACTTGATGCATGAAGAGAAGACCTGAGACTCGACTTGACTCGGGTTCTGGTGACTCGGGACTTGACTCTGACTTGTACTCTGATGACTTGAAAAGGTTTCTAAAGTCTTGACTTGAGATCTTGTGTTTGTGTAAATGACTCAGATTGAAAGTGATGAGATTTGTTCCAGCAGACGACTGAATTTAAATTCTGTTTTCTGAATTTGTATGGAATGATTGAATTTATTGAAGTTGAAACTGATATAGAAATCAAACTCATGATGCTCTTACCAAGTTTTTATCCTATTAAAACCATATTGCATTGAAAAGTCCTAGATATTTAGTTTTCTTTAAGATATTAAATTGATGCTGGACTCTTGATTTGTTCTGACTTGACTTGCTGTTCTACATTTAGACTTGGGACTTGACTTGAGACTTGTGCCTCAAGACTTGAGACCGACTTGGGACTCGAGCATAGCCGACTTGGTCTCACCTCTGGCTCCAGGACCCCATCTAATGATTTTAAATGCACATTTTAAATGGCATTTCAATGGCATTGCTTCAATAATTCAACGTATTTCCACCTCAAACAGGACGCTGAGGCGGGATGTAATGTGAGGAAGAACTGTTCAGAAGAGTTGAAAAGTTCAAAAATGCATAAATTTGACTCACAAATTCTGTATTCTTCAAAATGAATAGTTTCCAGTGGCAGGTTTTATATGATGGGAGGGTTGGAGGATTGTTCAAAAATCTGCAATGGTATTATTGTTTGGATTTTTTACGTACGCCTACTGATACAACACGAAGTAGCCAGGAAGTAATGGGATTTTGATATAAAAACACAAGAAAATAAACATTTAAATAGCTGCACATCATGATCTGGAGAACCAGCTCACACAGTGAAAAGTCATTTTTCATTTCATCGTTGCTTTGAAGAGCTGTTTGCAGTGCAGTGAGGTAAGACAGGCAGTGAGGTGCAGGGTATATATATATATATATATTCTTTTTTTTTACCAAATCATTTTTTAGTGTCTGTGACTCTCCTTCTCTCTGGAGAATCCATCAGCAACAACAATCACTGCAGCAGAGAGCTGAGAACTACTGCAGGGGTCAGGATACAGGTCCTGTTACACCACAGAGGGGAGGGTGTGTGTGTGTGTGTGTGTACTGTGGCCCCAATTATATGTATTTCAATGCATTTAGTTTTATGAATGGGCATACTTGTCATATACATAAAAACAGGTGATAACACTCTGTACCATATTGATTTGTCATTATATCTGACTGATATTGACCTTTTATTAAAGAGCAAATAGTCGTCCACAGTTTGTTTGATTACACATTTATAGTACAATTGATCGATACTACACTAGCTTTTCTATGGCAGTGGTTCTCAACGTGGGTTACGGGGGCCGCCAGGGGTCCTTGAGGGGGTTCCAGGGGGTCCCCAGCAAATTGATGAAGTGCTTAACTTCACCATTACTTCATTTACAAGAAGTTAACACAATTAGAGAATGTAGAAGAATGACTGTTTTCACTGTTATCTCTCTAGCTACAGTACAGACAGCCATGGGACTCCAGACAAAATCATTTCTAACAATAAAAATATTCTCAGATTTGGGTCCAAGAGACAAAATCTCATCAAATGGAGGTCTGTGGCTTTAATGTGGATTAATTAAGGGTCCTTGATATGAAAAAGGTTGAGAATCACTGTGGGAAGCCCTCAGCCTGAGTTGATTCCACATAAGAAAGCATGAATATGTTTTATTATTATTCTACTGGTTTTCAATGTAGTGCTTTAGTGTTCAGTGATCTAAACGCTGTTTCAGAGGCTTTTCCACACTGACAAGAATACAGTTCTGGGGTAAACACTGGATTTTGGGGCATTATGGTTACAAATTAGAAGATATTGAATATCAGCACAAAATGTCAGCTACTGACAGGTTCATTCCCAAAATCTCAACCTTTAAATATAAATTGATCTCCTGCACTGTGCAGACTTGCAAACGCCCTGAGCCACACTTCAGCAGCAGAAGATGATGTGTGACACTTTCAGTCGCTGCACTCTGGCGGAGCGGCTGCAGCAGCTGCAGAACAAAAAACTAAATCCCCCTTTCTGTGTTTCAGAATGAAGCATGAACTGTGTCCTGGTGGGACGAGTGTGCCGCGCACCGGGGCTTCTCTTCCAGCCAGGAAACTCATTTCACAGGCGTGGAAATCTTGATTCATTTTGAAATGTGGCTCGGCAAGCTGGAAGGAATCCTCCGCGTCGACGGTCTTAGATTCAAGATGGCCGGCAGACAGCGAGGGTTTGATTAAGCGTGGAGAATGGCGTTACGATGCCGGGGGGGGGGTGGGGGGGGGGTGGGGGGTCGAGGGACGATGGAAATGATGTCGGAGGTTTTCATGTCTCCAAATGTGGTGTGTCTACTTACATTCAGGCATTAAGATGTTTACTGTACAAAGGTTGCATAAAGATCAGGCTGGGTTGGCTGTACCAGTGTTTTGCTTGAAAAATACTGTAATTTACAGTTTTTAACCAAAACTGCTCAATCTACACTACCAGTCAAAAGTTTAGACACACACATTTGTCTTTATCTTTACTATTTTCCACATTTTAGAATAACAGTAAAGACATCAAAACTATGGAATAACACAAATGGAATTATGCAGTGACCAAAAAAAACGATCTTATATTTTAGATTCTTTAAAGTAGCCGCCCTTTGCCTTGATGGAAAGGCAAAAGGCTTCGGAAAGAAATTCATACATAGGATCAACTTCACTATTTATATTTGTCTAAGAAACTAATTTCAAGCATTTAAGCAGAAGCCTTTAGATCAGAATGGCTTTAAGAGAATGAAAAACACAGAACAGTCAGTCAGGTGGGTCCAGACTTTTGACTGGTTGTGTACTTTGGAAATCCAATGGAGTAAAAGTCAACCAACTCTATTTCTTCCTGCAGTGTGAAAATCCTTCTTTAAGCTCTTTCCATCTGCATCTCACTTCATGATTGAAGTGGATTTAATAGGCGAGATCAATAAGGGATTGCACCTTTCACCTGGATTCATTTGGTCAGTCTATTTAGATTAGATCAGATGAAACTTTAATGATCCCTGTGGTCAAACTGGGACGCCGCAGCAGCAGAGAATACATCGTGTCAGTGTGTAAAACCACCGATCTGGAAAAAGTGTGTTTTTCAGGAGCGAAGAAGTGAATGGTTATCTTCTCGCTGATGCTCCTGCATTTTTAAAATCAGACCGTGGGGTTTTCACAGGTTTTCCGGAGCCAGCAGTGCAGAACTCACTTAACACATGTAAATTTACAATTCAACCGAGAGAAGAAAAGAAAATCACCAACAATGCTCGAGCAAAAAAGAGTTCAGCAGCGCACCAGAAAATGATTCTGGAGGCTGCAGAACTCTTTATGGTGCTACAAAGAACCTTTTAGGAACATGTGAAATATTCCATATCAGCAGTATTATAAGAACTTTATAAGAACCGCACTGGATCCTTTACTTTGATTAGTCATGACATTGCATTTTAACAAAGCAGAAGGTAACTGCAAGGTTAAGAACTCCAAATGTAAAACTTAAAGACGTCTTTAATGCTTCCCGGAATTGAATTTAAAACCAATTTAAAAAACAAAATAAGGAAACAAAGCTGGCAGCCCCGGCCTGCTCCTCCTGAACACCGCTGATGGAAGTGAAGTGAAACTATAAATGGGCAGAATAAGAAAAAGGACAAAAGGAAATTAATTGTTAAGGGACATGGAGCCCAACTGTGTTTAGTAAAGCAAATAGAATGCATATTGTTCTACCAACCCCATTCTCTATTTGTTTTTATATTCATTTAACCTTAATTCAACCAGGTAAAATCTCACTGAGGTTTGAAATCAATTTTATTAACCTAAGTGTGGAGGTGCAGCGCAAACAAACCATTGTATCATTGCATAAAAGACCTCTAATAACTGTATGTGAGGCATTGTAATACTTTGTACGACCTTTTTAAACTTAATATATGTAAAGATATAGATAATTTATGATTGTATTGTTAGTTTTAAGTATACTTAAACTGTTTTTAATGGTGTTTTTTAGGGTTAGGGTTAGGGTTAGGGTTTAATGTGTTTGTGCTGTAAAGTGCTTTGGGTTATTGAGAAAGCGCTATATAAAAAAAATGTATTAATATTATTACTACTATTATGGATAATATATTTTCAGACTTTTAAGGACCTGCGGATACCCTGTTTGAGCCCTTAGAGTCCCTCACCAGTGAACCCCTGACCCCTGACCCCTCCTGGCAGTGTGTGTGTGTGTGTGTGTGTGTGTGTGTGTACTGTGGCCCCAATTATATGTATTCCAATGCATTTAGTTTTATGAATGGACATACTTGTCATATCCATAAAAACAGGTGATAACACTCTGTACCATATTGATTTGTCATTATATCTGACTGATATTGACTTTTTATTAAAGAGCAAATAGTCGTCCACAGTTTGTTTGATTACACAGTTATAGTATAATTGATCGATACTACACTAGCTGTCTATGACAGTGGTTCTCAACATGGGGTCCGGGGGCCACCAGGGGTCCTTGAGGGGGTTCCAGGGGGTCCCCAGCAAATTGATGAAGTGTTAAACTTCACCATTACTTCATTTACAAGAAGTTAACACAATTAGAGAATGTAGAAGAATGACTGTTTTCACTGTTATCTCTCTAGCTACAGTACAGACAGCCATGGGACTCCAGACAAAATCATTTCTAACAATAAAAATATTCTCAAATTTGGGTCCGAGAGACAAAATCTCATCAAATGGAGGTCCGTGGCTTTAATGTGGACTAAATTAAAGGTTCTTGATATGAAAAAGGTTGAGAATCACTGTGGGAAGCCCTCAGCCTGAGTTGATTCCACATAAGAAAGCATGAATATGTTTTATTATTATTCTACTGGTTTTCAATGTAGTTACAAATTATGGTTACAAATTAGAATTGTGTGTGTGTGTGTGTGTGTGTGTGTGCGTGTGTGTGCGTGTGTGTGTGCGTGTGTGTGTGTGTACCTGCGTGGCTCGTCCCTCCAGCCCTGCGGCCGGATGGCGAACAGGGCCTTGGGCAGCCCCTCCAGGCCGAGGCCGGACAGCGCCGGACCCACGGCGAACCACATGTGGCTGGGACCGGCCTGACCCGCCGCCCAGGCCGCCCGGAACACAAGCTCCGCCTCCTCCTGGGAGCAGTACAGCAGACGCACCTGAGGGAGGGGGGGGGGCGGGCAGGAGAGAGGAGGGATGGAAAGGGAGAGGAAAGGGGAGGAGAAGCAGGCATTGAAGGAGGGTTGGAAAGGGTGTAGAGAGGGAGAAGGAGGAATAAGGAAGCAAGGAAGAGGAAGGGAAGATGGGGAGGGAGGCGATAAGTGGAGGGAGAGAGGAGGAAGGAGGGAGAAAGAAGAGATGGAGGACGAGGGGGGAAAGAACACAAGGAAGATGGGAGGCGAGGAGATAGGAGAGGGAGTAAGGGAAGGAGGAGAAAGAGGGAGGAAGGGAAGAAATAGAGGTGAGTGGAAGGTAATTAAAAGACAGGGAGGAGAGAGGGAGGTAAGAGGGAGGAAAAAAGGAGGGAGAAGAGAGAGGAGAGGAGAAGGAGGCATTGAAGGAGGGATGGAAAGGGTGGAGGGAGGGAGGGAGAAGGAGGAAAAAGGAAGCAAGGAAGAGGAAGGGAAGATGGGGGAGGGAGGCGATAAGTGGAGGGAGAGAGGAGGAAGGAGGGAGGAGGAAGAGATGGAGGACGAGGGGGGAAAGGACACAAGGAAGATGGGAGGGGAGGATAGAGGAGGAAGGAGGGAGGGGGATGAGAAAGAGGGAGGAAGGGAAGAGGGAGGAAGGAGGGAAGGGGGTTGGAAGTAGAAGTAGAGGTGGGTGGGAGGTAATTAGAAGACGGGGAGGAGAGAGGGAGGAAAAGGCAAGAGAGGACAAAGGGAAGGAATGGATGGAGGGAGGGAAGGAGGTTGGGAGGGAATTAGAAAAAAGGGAAGGAGGGATGGAAAGGGAGGAGAAAGGAAAGGGTGGAGGGAGAAAGAGAGGGAGGGAGGGAGGAGATAGAGAGAGAGAATTAACCATTTTTCATTTTCCCTGTTGTTTCCATAATGCCCTTTCATGTTTTGTTTTTTTTAGTTATGGATTGTATTCATTTACACTTCAACACACACATTTCTACATTAATGCACTTGAAAAAGGGAGCTTCCCAGTCTGTTTCCCCTGTATGAAACATAAAGGCGGGGGGGTGGGGGGAGGGGGGGGGTAAAAAGTGAGTCAAAGTGAGACTAAAAGAGGGCGAGAAGGAGAGGAGAGAGAGAGAGGAGGCACTGATGACACTCCACATGATTAGTCACAGGAGGCTCTCGGGGAAGATTGACAAAGTTAAAGCTGAATGTTAAGTGCCTCTCTCTCTCTCTCTCTCTCTCTCTCTCTCTCTCTCTCTCTCTCCGTCTCTCTCTCTCTCTCTCTCTGTGATATCAGCGGGCAGCTGGTGTGCCGATCCTGTCGCATCCCGTCCGCCGCTGTGCCGAGCGTCAACGAGCCGCGAGATGACGCCAATCCCTCCCACTCCACCGCTACGCCACGCTCAGACCTGTCAATCACACTCTCCTATATAGCAGCCAGGATGCATTTAGATTAGACCTTAGGCCTTTATACATTCGGTCTGGTTAAGAGGAGTTCGTCATTCTGCGGAGAAATCCAGGGTCCGGTCACCCGCCGTCTGCTGTCCTTCAAAAAATTAAAAAAAATAAAAATAAAAAAGCGGCGTAATTTGTTCTAATTCTGTGTCATCAATCATTCTGTTGGCGCCGCCGTCTCATTTCTCAAATGTTGGACATCTCATTTGGGAAGAAAACATTTCATTTAGATCCCCCCCCCCCCCCACGTGCGTCTTCATATTTTATCATGACAGAGAAAAACAGCATAGACATTCGGGTTAAAATGAAAAAGAGGTGGGAAGTAACACAGTAAGATTTTCAAGTATTCAAGTTTTTCTTTCACTTAGGACTTTTTTTTACTTTTGCTCTCTTCATTTCAAAAGAGAAATCTGTACTTTCTGTAGTCGCTACATTTTCAAAACAGACTCGTTGCTCTCGGGAAATCATCTTGATTTTGTCAGATTGTCAGCTGATCAGGAGCCAAATGTGATTGGCTGCTTGTTCACCAAAGCGACACCAGAAAGGAGGAAGAGGGAAGACATCATTACCAAGGTCGTGCCATCAATTATTTTTTTTGCAGTGTGTTTCAGGTGTTTTTTTTGCAACAGGTGGATATCTCATTTTGGAATGAAACTCTTCACTTTGAATCTTTTACACCTGACATCAATATGCATTTTGGGTGACTGGGCTTTATCCAGATACAGTTTATCCATCAAAACCCAGGTTTAAATCCTCCACAGACTCTGTGAGGCTGGATCATAATCTGGGGCCGGATTCACCAATGTGTTCTTAAGATAGGTCTGAAGAAATGACATAAGAGGAAATTTTAGGAAGTTCTTAAGAAGGCTCTTACGTGCAATTCCTCAATATTAGTAACAGTCTCATTTCTCACGATTTTCTTTAATTTTCCTACTTAAGAACTTCTCAAAATAGGGCCTGAATTAATTCTGGTTAATACATTTTAGGCTTACTGCCATTGAGGCTAGGAGACAAGGCTAGGAGGCTAGGAGACAAGGCTAGGAGGCAACCCAAAGTGCTTCCATCTACAAAACAATTGGGTAAAAACCTATTTAGGGCAACTACAACTGATGAAGTATATGAAAAGATTTAAACATTGGTTGCTGTGGGTAACTGTAAAATTTGCTATCTTATTTTCAATAAACATGAGACAGAGGCCTACCTGGCCCTACACCAAATAAAGCTTTACAATAAATGTTCATCTTAATGTTAGGTGTCAGGGAACCTATGAAGACTTTGAACTATAACCTACTTGTCTAAAATGTGTTTAAATATATGATATTAGAGGCTTACCTTTTCACTGTAGGAGTTTTAAGACAGGTGAAGGTTAAGAAACAAATCAAGAACAAATTTGAGAACTTTCATTTCAAGAATACCAATTACTTGTGTTTTCTTAGGAAGAAACATAAGAAGAAAGTTAAGAAAATATATAATAACTGTTTTTGAGAATAGCATTTTTTTCCTATTTTAAGACTAAAGTTAAGAAAAAAATGGCACTTGAGAAGATTTTTTTTCTTAAGAGGGTTTTGTGAATCCGGCCCCTGATCGCCCAAACCGCCTCGTTTCACCACTTTGATCCCAAAGTGCTGCAAAAGTGTTTCCAGTTTCACGTAAAGCTATGAAAATGCAAATAGCCGCTCACATGAGTAGTTTCTGTTGCCTGTTTTGCGTTCTCTTCTTTTCTCTCATGCTAAACCAAAGTGAATCGGACATGTGGAAGAGAAACAACTTGCTCCCCAGTAACAGCACTGAAATACAAAGGAGCAGCTGATGCCTGCGGTATGCTAATTGGCCGAGGCAAGCTTTGAAGTAACATAAATGGCGCGTGCAGCGTTGCGATCTCCCCGGTGCCCGCGAGATTATGCTTAAAAAAAACACATGAGATTAATAATTCTGCATTAACTGCGGGAGAAAGTTGTCAGGTCGGCGGGGCGTATTTACATTTTGCGGCGGGAAGAGGAAATCCAATTCTTCAGGGGGAAACTTCAGGGTCGAATTTTAATTTCAGGTGTAAATGAAATACGGATAATTCGTATCCAGATGCTATCCGGTCATGAGACGCATGCTAATGTAAAATGAGAGAGAGAGTGAAGAGAAGCAGAAGAAAGATAAGAGGGAGATTGTGTGTATGTGTGTGTGAGTGAGAGAGAGAGAGAGAGAGAGAGAGAGAGAGATGGAAAGAGCAGTAAAAGAGAAAACGCCTCAGTGGGAAACTTCTCTGTCTGAATTATACTCACATCACAGCAGAGGAGACTGAGCTGTGTTTAATGACTGATTCCAATATGAAGATGAGAATGTGTGTGTGTGCGTGTGTGTGTGTGTGTGTTAGTGATGTGCGGGTTGCTTCAGAGTTTTTGGGCCCCATTTATTTATTTATATAGTTTATTTGATAGGGACAAAGCAAGTTAACATAGTACCACTTCAAAAACAAGTGGATGTAACTGATGTTCCGCATACAGAGATTTTCCAACTCCTGTCCCTAGTTAGGCTTTTAGTAAGATAAAAAAAAAAAGTAAAGTATCAAGGTTACATACAATTATAGAACCTTATTTAAAGAAAAAAGAAAAGAAAAGTCAAATCATGAAATAATTAAAAATGCATACAGCTCTGATTTTGCTTCAGCCAGCCTTTAACATTTTTATTAAAAACCTTAATATCTTGAGTTAATTTTATTTCAGTTGGTAGTGTGTTCCACATTTGAGAGTCTTACAGCCCCGATTTTACAATTCCCACTTGCTTTGCCTCTGGTGATGCTGCTACTAATTTGCCTGCTGATAAACTTGCATAAAATATCTGGTTTTGTGAACATTTAAAAACCAGTTTGAGGTACGAAAATTTTAGGAAATTATCAAAGCTGAGCAGATTATACTGCTTCAGTATGTGACAGTGATGCTAACTCTATCGCTTTTTTATCCATTATTTTTAAGGCTTGG
>NW_027282412.1:20000-42611 GCF_046629955.1 Centroberyx affinis | reverse complement strand
CACACACACACACTCATAAATTGATGAATTGGTCTGTTTTCTTTCAAAGTGATTGATCGGTGAGGTTCGGGGCAGAAAGCGTCAGATCGGCGCCACAGATGAAAACTCAGATGTTCAGTTTGTGTTTAAATCCTGTCTGTTCCTGGAGGAATCTGGATGTTTCCGTCTGAACTGGATGTTGTTGTTGTTGTTGTTGTTGTTGTTTTTGTTGTTGTTGTCGTCTAATCAGCGGTAGTTTTGATACACAAGGGATGAGAGAATTTTGTAATGGGGGGGGGAAAAAAAAAAACCTTCTCTCTTCTGTCATTTTGTATTAGTGAATGTGAAACTGCACCCAGAGATGATGATGATGTACATTTGATAATTAAAATCAGCTGGAACAAAAAGAAAAAAGATTCAGCGTCACGTTCTTCAGCCTCCTGCTGCTCGTCTCTCTGTAGCACCGTGACCTCTGACCTCTGACCTCTGACCTCTGACCCCAGGAGTGGAAAGAAGACCAAAATATCCTCAAGTAGAAACTCTGTCACTCTGCTGAAACTAGACGTAGAGAATAGAGGTGAAGATTACCGGAGTATGAAACCTGAAGGAAAGTGCAGCTCATTTAAAAGTTACTTTGAAAACAACTAACAGCCGATCTGGACCAGACTGTTCATATTCTGTACAACTAGAAATTATAACCTCCTCCTCTCCTCTCCTCTTCTCCTCTCCTTGTCTCCTCTCCTCCTCTCCTTGTCTCCTCTCCTCCTCTCCTCTCTCCTCTCCTTGTCTCCTCTCCTACTCTCCTCTCCTCTCCTTGTCTCCTCTCTCCTCTCCTCTCCTTGTCTCCTCTCCTCCTCTCCCCTCTCCTCTCCTCTCCTTGTCTCCTCTCCCCTCTCATCTCCTCTCCTCTCCTTTCCTTTCCTCTCCTCTCCTTGTCTCCTCTCCTCTCTCCTCTCCTCTCCTTGCCCCCTCTCCTCCTCTTCTCTCCTCTCCTCTCCTTGTCTCCTCTCATCTCCTCTCCTTGTCTCCTCTCCTCTCCTCCTCTCCTTGTCTCCTCTCTTCTCCTTTCTCCTCTCCTCTCCCTGTCTCTTTTCCTCTCTCCTCTCCTCTCCTCTCCTCTCCTTGTCTCCTCTTCTCCTCTCCTCTCCTCTCCTCTCCTCTCCTCTCCTCTCCTCTCCTCTCCTCTCCTCTCCTTGTCTCTTCTCCTCTCCTCTCCTCTCCTCTCCTCTCCTCCATGGTGGGACACACAAACAGACAAACTGCTCTCCAGTTACAGTAGTGGGATATCTCACTCAGGCTCAGCTGCTGCCCCCTGCTGGCCAGCTGGAAACAAACTGCACCACATTATTTTCAGTGCAAATCAAAAAGACAAGAAGAAAACGAGACCAAAGCACATAAAGAGCATAATGATAATGACTTTTTATTTATAGAGCACCTTTCATACAAGGACAGTAGCTCAAAGTGCTTTACAGGATGGCAGAAGAAGACGATGTGTTTAAAAACAGGGAAATTAGCCGCTCCAATTTTCTTGCCCACCTTGGGAATGTTGAAGAGACAAAGGGAAAGGGACATGAAAAGGAAAAGAAGAGGATTAGAGGATTAGGGCCACGTGAAAATTTGTTATTATTATTATTATTATTATTATTCTGACATTCTGAGAATCATCATGCATCAGAGTCTGGTGGCTCTCAGCTGATGGATGGACAGAGTGAGAGGAGGAGCAGAGGAGGAGCGACGCCCTGCAGCCTGTCGGTCTGATGATGGGAAGGAACAGGATGTGTGAACAGAGTCTGATCTGGGGCCAGTTGCATAAAGCTAGATTAAAACCAGTCTAAGCCTTAGACTGGTCTTAGATTCTCAGGTTGGACTCAACTAATTAAGACTCTCTGTTACTTAAATATTACGACTGACTTATTCTGAGGTAGGAAAGTTAGCCACCTTCCCCCCAGCTAATCTTGAGTTAAGAATTTTGTTGTTATGGCAACGAGTCGGCCTAACTGTCAGAGCGGGAAGTTTAAATACTGAAGCTGTTTCATAAAAGACGGCAAATCTCTGTTTTTTGGAAAGAACCTGAAGAAGAGAGAGAGTCTTTAGAGACAGAAACAACCAGAGGTGGTAGAAGTACACAAATTCCCTTCTCAAGTAAAAGTGCAAATACTCATTTAAAAATATACTCTGGTAGAAGTTGAAGTACCGTTTCAAATCCTTTACTCAAGTTAAAGTATAAAAGTACGTGGACTTAAATTTACTTAAAGTATAAAAGTAAAAGTCGTTCTCTAAAAAAAGTCATTTCTAATGTTCTAAACTGGTTTCTGTTGAGCGTTCCTCTGAATCCCAGATGAGAAAGAGTCTGCAGCTCAGATCAGGAACCTGAACCCTAGCAGCTGAATTCACTAACGTTAATTCTCTCTCTCTTGTTGCTTCTCTCTCTTGTTGCTTCTCTCTCTTGTTGCTTCTCTCTCTCTCTCCCTTTCCCTAATTTTTGGTGTCGCTTTGCTGAACAAGCAGCCGATCACATCTGGCTCTTGATCAGCTGTTTCCGGGATGGAAGCTGTCTGATGCTGAAAATATATATATATTTTTTAAATCAGCTGATGATTTCCCGAGAGTAACGAGTCTGTTTTGAAAATGTAATGAGTAGAAAGTACAGATTTTTCTTTTGAAATGTAGTGAGTAAAAGTAAAAAGTCTTAAGTGAAAGAAAAACTTGAGTAAAGTACAGATACTTGAAAATCTTACTTAAGTACAGTAATTAAGTATTTTTACTTTGTTACATCCCACCTTAATTAACAGTTAACTTATGTGTCTGGTAATCATTAAGATTAAGATTTGTTTCATGTCTGGTTTTAAGATTAGGATTCGGATTAGGTTTAGGAAAGGGTTTAAGGCTAACACTGGTTTAGAATTAGGACTTGGGGTTTAGGGTTTAGAGTCAGGTTTACATTAGGGTAAGGTGTAGTGGTGGTGGAATAGGATAGGGTCTTTGTGTGTGTGTGTGTGTGTACAGTAGCTGCTGCTCTCATGTTCCCTGCAGTGTGTCATCTGACCCGCTGCAGCTCCACAGATCCTCAGCAGCATCCGGACAGCTGAAGGTTCGTCAACATTCTCTTACTGGATTTGAATGTTTTCAGTTTGGGAGTTTTTACACTTTATGAAACGGTGGGATACAAACTTCTTCTTCTCCGTCTTAATGAATATCCTCTTATGGTTTTGTTGCATGCAGAGAGTTTGGGAGATTCTGTCAGAAGTAAAGCAGCAGATAGCAAAAAAAAAAACGACTGTATGATGTAGGGACAGTTTAAAAAATTCATTTCATGTGGTAAAATTATTGTAATTTTGCAAAATTGCAAGTTCTCACAAATATTGTGGGGATTAGCTGAATTTCTATTATTGTGATTGCAAAATGACAAATTCCTGGAGGAACTAGATAATACTGATGATGACAATTTAGTCTTTTAAGGATTTATATCAGACTAATAAAGTGAGCAAACTGAGTTCCTTATTGTTATTATCAGAGGTGGAGACTAATCGACTGGATGCATGAAGAGCAGACTTGAGTCTGGACTTGACTTGGGTTCTGGTGACTTGGGACTTGACTCTGACTTGTACTCTGATGACTTGAAAAGGTTTCTAAAGTCTTGACTTGAGATCTTGTGTTTGTGTAAATGACTCAGATTGAAAGTGATGAGATTTGTTCCAGCAGACGACTGAATTTAAATTCTGTTTTCTGAATTTGTATGGAATGATTGAATTTATTGAAGTTGAAACTGATTATAGAAATCAAACTCATGATGCTCTTACCAAGTTTTTATCCTATTAAAACCATATTGCATTGAAAAGTCCTAGATATTTAGTTTTCTTTAAGATATTAAATTGATACTGGACTCTTGACTTGTTCTGACTTGACCTGCTGTTCTACATTTAGACTTGAGACTTGACTCGAGACTTGTGCCTCAAGACTTGAGACTTGACTTGGTCTCCCTCGCTCTCTCTCTCTCCCTCCCTCTCTTTCCCCTCTCTTTGTATCACTCTCCCGTCTTTTCCCACTTTTTAAACCACTTCATGAAAATGCAGAACTGCCATAAAAATCATGTGTGAAAAAAGGAAAAGCTGCAGAGTGTTTGGTGCGACTTGCTGTTCTACATTTAGACTTGGGACTTGACTTGAGACTTGTGCCTCAAGACCTGAGACTGACTCGGGACTCGAGTGAAGTGGACTCGGTCACCCCTGTGGTTCTGGTTCTCAGCAGATGCGCGGCCTGCTCACCACTCAGAGTCAGAACTGCTACAGGGAGCAGATCCAGAAGGAGATGCTGAGCCGTCTGGCCTGGAAGAGCCGCTACGCCTCTCTGTACCCGTCCTGCTTCAAACCCCGCCCGCCGGCCCAGCCGCCCCGCCCGCCGGCCCAGCCGCCCCGCCCGCCGGGGCCGAGCCGGTGAGGAGAACGAGTCGCTTTGAGCCGCTGCAGTGTGTGAGCAGAGCGTCCCGTCCACACTGACCGACACGCTGTAGATTCTCCCTGTTTGTCCCAATTAAACTCTCATTTATGAGCTCAATCAACAGCTATATACTCATTGAAGAGTGACCTGGCCAAGAGAGCAGCATAAACACTGTTACAACAATAGACATAAACAATACAAACAGACAAATACAACTGTCACACATCCAGTTCATATGCAATACAAGGTCAAGGACAAAAATCCAGAATCAGAATCAGAATCAGAATCAGAATAACGTTTATTGCCAAGTAAGTTTTCACAGTACAAGGAATTTGCTTTGGCATGGAGGTGCATACAATAAACATAAAAATAATAAAATAAAATAAAAATAATAATAATACAATTAAAAATATAATAAAAAATATAATAAGAAATAAGAAATAAAAATATGTACAAATATATATGTGCAATAGTGAATGAAATGTACAGTTTGTACAGGTATGTGCAAAAAATTTTCAAAGAATGTGCAAAGGTATGGGGGGGGGGATAAGGGACTGTGTCAGTGGGGGTCCCGGGCCTTGTTGATGAGGCCAGCTGCAGACGGGAAGAAACTGTTCTTGTGGCGTGAGGTTTTGGTCCTGATGGACCGCAGCCTCCTGCCAGAGGGGAGCGTTTCAAAAAGTTTGTGTCCAGGGTGGGAGGGGTCGGCCACAATCTTTCTTGCTCGCCTCAGGGTCCTGGAGGCGTACAGGTCCTGGAGGGAAGGCAGATTGCAGCCAATCACCTTCTCAGCAGAGCGAATGATACGCTGCAGTCTGCCCTTGTCCTTGGCAGTGGCAGCAGCGTACCAGATGGTGATGGAGGAGGTGAGGATGGACTCAATGATGGAGGTGTAGAAGTGCACCATCATCGTCTTCGGCAGGTTGAACTTCCTCAGCTGCCGCAGAAAGTACATCCTCTGCTGCGCTTTTTTGGTGAGGGAGCTGATGTTCAGCTCCCACTTGAGGTCCTGGGTGATGATGGAGCCCAGGAAGCGGAAGGACTCCACAGTGTCGACTGGGGAGTCTCTCAGGGTGATGGGGGTGAGTGGGGCTGGGTTCTTCCTGTAGTCCACAACCATCTCCACTGTCTTCACAGCGTTGAGCTCCAGGTTGTTCAGTCCGCACCAGGACACCAGGCGGTCGATCTCCTGCCTGTAGGCTGACTCATCCCCACCGGAGATGAGCCCAATGAGGGTGGTGTCGTCCGCGAACTTCAGGAGCTTGACAGACTGGTGACTAGAGGTGCAGCTGTTGGTGTACAGGGAGAAGAGTAGAGGGGAAAGAACGCAGCCTTGGGGGGAACCGGTGCTGATGGTCCGGGAGTCAGAGACATGTTTTCCCAGCTTCACGTGCTGCTTTCTGTCCGACAGAAAGTCTGTGATCCACCTGCAGGTGGAGTCAGGCACACTCAGCTGGGAGAGTTTGTCCTGTAGCAGAGCCGGGATGATAGTGTTAAAGGCAGAGCTGAAGTCCACAAACAGGATCCTGGCGTAGGTTCCTGAGGAGTCCAGGTGCTGGAGGATGAAGTGGAGGGCCATGTTTATTGCGTCGTCTACAGACCTGTTGGCTCTGTAGGCGAACTGCAGGGGGTCCAGGATGGGGTCAGTGAAGTTTTTGAGGTGTGACAGCACAAGGCGTTCAAAAGACTTCATCACCACAGAGGTCAGGGCGACGGGTCTGTAGTCATTAAGTCCTGTGGTCCTTGGCTTTTTGGGGACAGGGATGATGGTGGAGGTCTTGAAGCAGGCTGGAACGTGGCATGTCTCCAGTGAGGTGTTGAAAATGTCTGTGAACACCGGAGACAGCTGATCGGCACAGTGCTTCAGGGTGGATGGAGAGACAGAGTCTGGCCCGGCTGCTTTGCGGGGGTTCTGTCTCTTGAAAAGCCTGTTAACGTCCCTGTCCAGGATGGAGAAAGTCGTCACTGTGGTAGGGGGGGAGGGGGGCTCTGGGGTGGGCAGCTGTGGAGAGGTGTCAGGACTGTCCCATTGTCTTTCAAAGCGGCAGTAGAACTCATTCAGGTTGTTGGCCAGGCGCAAGTCGTTAGCAGAGTGGGGGGCTCTAGGTTTGTAGTTGGTGATCTGTCTGAGCCCTTTCCAGACAGAAGCAGAGTCGTTGGCTGAGAACTGGTGTTGGAGTTTCTCAGAGTACAGTCGTTTAGCTTCTCTCACCGCCTTGCTAAACCTGTACTTTGACTCTATAAACCTGACTCTGTCCCCACTCCTAAACGCCTCTTCCTTCTCTGACCTTAGCTGTCTGAGTTTGGCTGTGAACCAGGGTTTGTCGTTGTTGTACCTCACCGTAGTGCGTGATGGTACACAACTGTCCTCACAGAAGCTGATGTATGATGTCACAGCCTCTGTGTACTCGTCCAGACTGTTGGTAGCAGTCCTGAAAACCTCCCAGTCAGTGCAGTCCAAGCACGCCTGAAGATCTTCCACAGCTTCACTGGTCCACTTTTTTTGATGTCCTCACCACAGGTTTGCAGAGCTTTAATTTCTGCCTGTAAGCAGGAATCAGGTGGATCATGACGTGGTCAGAGTGTCCCAGTGCAGCGCGGGGAACGGCGTGATAGGCACTGCTTACTGTGGTGTAACAGTGATCCAGAGTGTTCTCCTCTCTGGTCGGGCATTTAATAAACTGTCTGTATTTAGGGAGTTCATGGGAGAGATTTCCTTTGTTAAAGTCACCGATTACAATAACTAAGGAATCCGGGTTTGTCCGCTCCACACACAGTATCTGGTCGGCGAGCATGCGCTGTGCCTCCTGCACGTTGGCCTGCGGTGGAATGTAAACACCGACCAGAATGAATGAAACAAACTCACGAGGGGAGTAGAAGGGTTTACAGTTTATGAAAAGTGATTCCAGATCAGGAGAACAGTGCTGTAGAATCACTGTCACATCCTTACACCATCCACTGTTTGTATAAAAACAGATACCTCCACCTTTCGTCTTGCCGGAGAGCTCCGTGTGGCGATCCGCTCTGAAGAGTTGGAATCCTGCCAGCTGCAGCGCAGAGTCCGGTATCGATCCACATAGCCACGTCTCCGTGAAGCACAGAACGGAAGATGAAGAAAAGTCTCTGTTCTTCCCCAACAGTAGCTGAAGTTCGTCCAGTTTGTTTCTCAGTGAACGCACGTTAGAGAGAAATATTCCCGGTAACGGAGTGCGGAGTCCGCGCCGGCGGAGACGCACAAGCGCACCGGCCCGTTTTCCTCTCCTCCGGCGTTTCACTGTGTTTACAAAGGTGAGTGCACCTTTGACCAGAATGTCCAGTAATTCCACAGATGGGGCGATGAAAGTGGGAAAATAATCCTTAGGGGTTGAATCCCTGATGTTCATGAGCTCTTTTCTGGTGAAAGAGCTCGCTGTACTGTAGCAAAACACTGAATTAACAAACAAAATAAGACAAAACAGTGCGCACCAACACACCGAGGCAGCCATCCGCGGCGCCATCGCCGCTGCAGTGTGTGAGCAGAGCGTCCCGTCCACACTGACCGACACGCTGTAGATTCTCCCTGTTTGTCCCAATTAAACTCTCATTTATGAGCTCAATCAACAGCTATATACTCATTGAAGAGTGACCTGGCCAAGAGAGCAGCATAAACACTGTTACAACAATAGACATAAACAATACAAACAGACAAATACAACTGTCACACATCCAGTTCATATGCAATACAAGGTCAAGGACAAAAATCCAGTTATGATGCATAAACAAGTACAATTTTCTAAAACGATTTCAGTGAAAATTTAGGAGCAATCACATTGACCAAGAGTACTATTTTCTCGATCCTCTAAAATTAACTTTAATTCCCCATAGTAATCAGCTCTGACAATTTCAATCAGCAACCTGTAATAATAAAGCTGCGTTCTTTTTTGTTTTTTTAGCTTTTTAGCCTCGTGTTGAAATGTGTTGAGACGCCACCCACTGCTGTAGCACTGAACTCCACTGTGTGTGTGTGTGTGTGTGTGTGTGTGTGTGTGTGTGTGTGTGTGTGTGTGTGTGTGTGTGTGTGTGTGTGTAGTGGGGTATTATCTATCAGAGGTTGTCCCACTGAGAAGGTTAATTAGGTATAAACATTCATAAGACACTTGTACTTCTAATTCTTATACGTTATATCTGTAATGTGGTAACACTTTACAATAAGGGAACACTAAGTTATGTGTAATAAACCCTAAACCCCAAGTCCTAATTCTAAACCAGTGTTAGCCTTAAACCCTTTCCTAAACCTAATCCGAATCCTAATCTTAAACCAGACATGAAACAAATCTTAACCCCCCCCCCCCCCTTAATAAGCATTAACTAAGCCTTAATTAACAGTTAACTAATGTGTAATTTACTAATGGTGTTCATGTTAACTAAGGTATTAATTTATACATTATTTAATAGTTTATAAAGATGACTATTAAATAATGTATAAATTAATACCTTAGTTAACATGAACACCATTAGTAAATGATTACCAGACACATTAGTTAACTGTTAATTAAGGGTTAGTTAATGTTTATTAAACATTAACTAACCCTTAACTTAGTGACCCTTATTGTAAAGTGTTATCTGTAATGTTTTATGAAACTGATGATGATGATGATGATGATGATGATGTAGTGATGATGTGATGATGAAGCAGTGTTTTTCTGTGCTCCGCCCCCCCAGGACGGTCCTGCCTCCGGTTACCAAGGCACCAGAGAAGCAGAGGGACCTTCCTCCTCCTCCTCCTCCTCCTCCTCCTCCTCCTCCTGTGGGGGGGGCGGGGGGGCTGATGAGGCCGGTCTCCCCTCAGACCAGACAGACTCTGTACCAGGCTGCCCAACATGTACACACTGTCACTGACCTGCCATTATTCCTCTGTCTCATCTGTCTCACTACAACAACACTCCTCCTGTTGTTTGTGGTCCAGAAGTACAGCAGATAGAAACAGTCCGCACGCTCTTCCAGTTTTTATTGCCTTGAGGCTTGAAATGAAAACTCATTAAATCTAAATTTTAAATATAAGGTTAACCTCCTCTTCCCTGCCACCCCCCCCAACACTGGGTCCAGCATTACAAACGCAGGTTGCACAGCCGAGCTTTGTTCAAACCCACAGAACTTTATTTTAAATTCTAGTCAAGATAACAAGTTTTCCAAAGACACCAAACATGTCAGGCTGACTTACAGGGAAATGTGTAGAAAATGAAGCACAAACATCTAGATTTTTTCCATTTGATGTGATGGTGCAGCTATAAAAACATGGCATCTTGTATTTGAATATTTCATTCAATATAAGCAGCTAGAGCTTCAAGCAGATACAGAAGATGTGACATTATTGTACAGTGAGGATTTTTTTTTCCAACTTTGAAGCTACTTAAGGGGAAATTTAAGGGTAAAGTCAAGAAAAGTCAGTGTACAAGGGGTTAAAACAAAAGGCTTCTCATCTCTTCTCCTCTGTTTTGGAGCACATGTGTTTGTGTGTATATTTCACAGTTTGTCTGTCATATTGCCTCAGTACTCCCATAACTCTGCAGTGTTTACTGTCTAATAAAAGAACGTATTAAAAACTAATACTAACATCTTGTGCAGGGGAAGGGGCGGAGCCTGTACCTGCAGAGGCGTGGCCAGAAGAGACCGGAGGAGAAGTTCGACTTCCCTCTGCTGTCGTCCTGGGAGTACGGCTGGAGGCTGGGTGAGATGGAGGCACTGCAGTCTGATCTAGATTAAACTGGTCGACCTCTTTTTATAGGGGGTTACAGTGTGATCTAGATTAAAAAGGTCTATCTGTCTACAGGGGACTACAGTCTGATCTAGATTAAGTGGCTCTATGTCTCTACAGGAGACTACAGTCTGATCTGGTTTAACCGGCTCTATGTCCCTATGGGAGACTACAGTCTGATCTAGTTTAACTGGCTCTATGTCCCTACGGGAGACTACAGTCTGATCTAGTTTAACCGGCTCTATGTCCCTACGGGAGACTACAGTCTGATCTAGTTTAACTGGCTCTATGTCCCTACAGGAGACTACAGTGTGATCTAGTTTAACCAGCTTTATGTGTAGATGAGACTACAGTCTGATCTAGTTTAACCGGCTCTATGTGTACAGGAGACTACAGTCTGATCTAGTCTAACCGGCTCTATGTGTACCGGAGACTACAGTCTGATCTAGTCTAACCGGCTCTATGTGTACCGGAGACTACAGTCTGATCTAGTCTAACCGGCTCTATGTGTACAGGAGACTACAGTCTGATCTAGTCTAACCGGCTCTATGTGTACAGGAGACTACAGTCTGATCTAGTCTAACCGGTTCTATGTGTACAGGAGACTACAGTCTGATCTAGTCTAACCGGCTCTATGTGTACAGGAGACTACAGTCTGATCTAGTCTAACCGGCTCTATGTGTACAGGAGACTACAGTCTGATCTAGTCTAACCGGCTCTATGTGTACAGGAGACTACAGTCTGATCTAGTTTAACCGGCTCTATGTCTCTACAGGAGACTACAGTCTGATCTAGTTTAACCGGCTCTATGTGTACAGGAGACTACAGTCTGGACTACAGCAGTCCGGCCAGTGGCAGATCTTCGGTGGTGAAGAACACTTTCTACGCCAGGAACGGAGTCTTCAGCGTCCAATCAGCTGCTGACGCTTTGGGCTGAAGCTCCGCCCCCTGCAGCTGTGGAAGCCCATTCAGGACATTCATTCATCTTTATGTTGTTTTCTCATCATAAGTTATTCATGTCATCATATCTTATCTAACTTTTTCTCCAGATAATTAGATCTTTTTCTGGTTGGAACTAACATCCCAAAGGAAAGCATATTATTCAATATTAGCGTAGAATTTTGCACCAGTATAATGTGTGAAATGTAAAATGACATTTATGACTGTAATCATTAAAGTTTCATCTAATGCAGCTGAATCTAATGACTGCAATCTGCACAGACTGGAAATGACCTGGAGGAGCAGGAGGCGTCTGATGGAGATTTAACTGAACCTGCTGCTCTGAGATCAGACTGCTGGACTAGAACAGTGTTTCTCAACCTGTTTCATATCAAGGTCACCTCTAGTTCAGTCCACATTAGAGCCACAGACCCCCATTTGATGACATTTTGTCTCTCAGACCCAAATCTGAGAATATTTTTTATTGTCAGATGTGATTTTGTCCAGAACTCCATGACTGTCTGTATTGTAGGTAGAGAGATAACAGAGAAACTATGACCAAAACAGTCATTCTTCTAACTGTGTTAACTTCTTGTAAATGAAATAATGGTGAAGTTTAACAATTCATCAATTTCAGTGGTGGAAAGTAACTAAGTACATTTACTCAAGTACTGTACTTAAGTACAATTTTGAGGTACTTGTACGTAAAGTATTATATGAGTATTTCCATTTTATGCTACTTTGTACTTATACTCCACTACATTTCAGAGGGAAATATTGTACTTTTTACTCCATTACATTTATTTCACAGCTATAGTTACTAGTTACTTTTCAGATAAATATTTTATATTTAAAACATGTGATCATCTTTATAAAATAACTATAAAATAGCATTGTTATAGATTAGACTACCCAAAAGTAAAGCTAAACTGTTAAGATTAGCTTCACGTTGACAACTTTAAAATGCTGCTTACATGTACATGTATGTCAATAAATCAGTATTAATATTCCAATAATTTATGAAAAATATAACTCTCTAAATGGGGACAGTTTGCATAATGAGTATGTTTACTTTGATACTCTAAGTACATTTTGCTGCCAATACTTATGTACTTTTACTTAAGTAAGATTTTGAATGCAGGACTTTTACTTGTAATGGAGTATCTTACATTGTTGTATTGCTACTTTTACTGAAGTAAAACATCTCAGTACTTCTTCCACCACTGATCAATTTACTGGGGACCCCTTGGAAACCCTTAAAGGACCCCTGGTGGTCCCCGGACCCCACGTTGAGAACCACTGGACCAGAAGACTTTAGCTTCTCCTCTTCCATGTGACTGACTGCTGCGTGTTGCTGCTCTGTGACGTTTCTGCTGGTCTTCATGCTGCTTTCCTGAACAGATCCGCCTCGAAAAAAACAGATTCTTCATGCCAGCGGGCCGGAACCGCTTTGATAAATGTTCAATAAAAAAAATAAAAATAAATAAAAAACAGTCACAGTAAAGAACGCCCTCTGGAGTTTTTTACTGAGACATTGAGGAATGAAAAGAAAAGAAAGCAGAGTGACAGCTGTGTCTCTGCTACCTGACACTCTGTTTAATAATTAATGAGCTGCTGTAGTATTCAGCCATTCAGCCCCTACACTTCCATTACAGCACACACACACACACACACACACACACACACACACACACACACACACACACACACACACACACACACACACACAGTTCAAAACCCATTACAGCTTTATTTCTAATCGGTAATGAGTGAATAATCATATTAATACTCCAATGTTAAACGGTAATCAAACTATATTGGTTGGCATTAGAATAAGTGGTGATTCTGGGTTAATGCATTAATATGTAAAATAGCTGTTATGCAGTTACAGGTGTGTGTTTATTTATTATTTCTGTACTGAGCATTAATGCACTAAACTGTCAAGATTTGGACCTGAATCCATCCACAAAACTACTATACCATACAATGCAATATACAAATATATATAGGTAACACTTTACAATAAGTTAAGGGTTAGTTAATGCTTAATAAGCATTAACTAACCCTTAATTAACAGTTAACTAATGTGTAATTTACTAATGGTGTTCATGTTAACTAAGGTATTCATTTATACATTATTTAATAGTTTATAAAGATGACTATTAAATAATGTATACATTAATACCTTAGTTAACATGAACACCATTAGTAAATGATTACCAGACACATTAGTTAACTGTTAATTAAGGGTTAGTTAATGCTCATTAAGCATTAAATAACCCTTAATTAATGTACCCTTATTGTAAAGTGTTACCCAAATATATTGGTTTTCAGCTGAAGTGTTTTGGAGTTTAAATGGACTGTTATGTGGTCACAGGTGTGTTTATCATGTGTTTTACAACCCAGCTCAGCCAATCAGAGCTGAGGAAAGCAGCTGTCTGTTTGATAAAGCTGCAGAAATGTGGAGAATAACTGGCAGTCTTTGTAACATGCAGCATGTCACACTGTGATGATTATTATTTTGGAGAGTGCTGGCAATTCTTCCATCTTTTGTAAGTTTTTGAGTCTTTGCAGCTTGTTTCATCTTTGAGTTTTGAGTTGAGCAGCTTCAGCCTCGGTCTGCAGCTGAAGTCGCTCCATGGAGGGTTTTCAGGTGAAGTGACTTCCTTCACGGAGCTGAGTCGACTCTTCTCAGGCTACAGAACTTGCAGTAGTACGGAGAGAAAAAAAGTTATATTGAGTCCACGATTTACTGTACCGTGCGTCACGTTTTAGTCCATTCGTGCGCATGAGATACAATTTGTTCCCTCGATTTCGTTAAACTGTGCAGTTTAGGAAAAAAATGCAACTTAAAAGGAACCTTTTAGGTATTGCAGATAGGCCTAGTAAGGATTTGGTATGTTAATATCCATTGTCTGCTTACACTGAATAGGCAAATCCCCCAAATATTGCAACATATTTATCCACTTAACCTTCAGGCCATGTAAACACAATCAGGTGCTGCAACACACCCAGGACAGGCCACATGTAAACATGATCACCAATATGTGACTGACTCTTTATAAGCTCCTGAAGAGCGCATGGATTATATATCCAGAGCACCATGTCACTATTTAGAGGCACGTTTTGGCAATTCGTGCACGTAAAGAGGAAATCGAGGGAACGAATCGTATCTCGTGCGCACGAAAAAGAGAAAACGAGAGCTCGAATTGCATATCGTGCTCACGTTACAGTAAATCGTGGCCACGACATACATTATGTTTCTCCCGATGGCCGCTCCCGGGCTCTGTACAGTAGGCTACTGGGAACAAACGTTTATTAGTAAAACCAGCGTGTTTCGGCTCATGGCCTTCGTCAGGGTTTGTCATTCAAATTATTCATAAACCCTGATGAACAATACGAGCCGAAATGCGTTGGTTTTTACTAATAAACGTTTGTTCCCAGCACTGTGACGTGTTGCTGGATTCTTTTTTCTTTTCCGTCGTTACCCGCCCATCCCATGCACCTGGTCAGCAAGTTGTGCCAGAATTCCTTTTCATCTTGTGTGTTTTGGAGTAGAGACTAGGGCTAAAGACAAGACAGTTTACTGTGTCACAGTAACCTACATTTGGAAACAAATCCACCTTATCACACTATTCACTTTTACTGAGAACGTTACTGAATGGATCTACAGCCACACCACAACAAGCTGACTCAGCTGCTCTCTGCTGACAGCTGCTTCATACACATTTACACTTTATTAACTAACAAGCCTCTGTTCCACACTCTTGAATTTCTATATCTAGAGTGACACATGTCTGCTGTCTATATGAAGACTGATATGAACGGTCCTGCTAAAGGCAAAATACAGTTTTGACAGTGTTTAATTGTAATGAAGTTGTAGTTCATAACCATATCTATGAAAGAAAATGTCTGTTCAGGTAGAACTCACTCACTGAATCTATTCAGAATAAAGACTGTTCTGAAGTCCAGACAGCAAAGTCTTATTATTTTGTGCTTGTCACTGGGAAAATGCATGGGGGCTTTCTCAGGAATGAACACAACCAGCAGGAGGCGCTATGTGTCACGTTCCCTCCTTATGGGATGACATGACAAAATATAAAAACACAAAAATACAAATTGAAGCAACTCCATAAGAACAAAAAGAAGCCTGTGAAAATGTTTTTTTTTTTAAACTTTATTTAAAAGAAGATGCTAACTTGTCTAGCCTGATGCACAGATGTTTCCACATGGCAGCTGCCTGTATGAACAGTAATCTGAAAGTTACACTTTATCTTTTTAATTCATTTTTAAAATAGTACATTTATTTTACTACATGTGAGTATTTAGCAGTTAAGTAAAAACTTTTTGTTGAATTCTGTTAAAAGCAGGTGATTGTTTAGATGCTCATGTCGTCACCAGTTTGTTTTATGCAAAATTCACATCATATCAGATTAAAAGCGTTGACGTGGTTTCAACCCTCATCCAAAATGATCTTTATTCATGAATTCAAAATCAACCATAAATGAACGGCAGCAGAAATATTGCTTGTTTTTTTTATTAGTGCAGTTGATTGTATTCACTACGAAACCAAACCCCTTAATTTTATCCCTGAAATGTCCTTCATTTCTCATTACATAAACATTAATTAAATGAAAATAATAACAGCTTTAATAAAGTAAAGTTAGTATCATCAGGGATTTATTCATGGGTTGATTCACAGAGACACTAGAAATTAAGGGATTTTTCATGTCTTTAGTGCAGGTTTACAGGTTATTAATGAGCTATTAATGGAAAGTTCCTGTCTCCCTGAATTTTACATTAAATTAGAAAGTAAGCAGTCACACATTAAGGGGAGTTCAAGGTTTTTTTTTTATGGGATCTCCTCCATTAATAACTCCCTTAACTCATTTTAAGGGGATTTACCATGAATTAATGTAAATGTAAGGGTATTTTAAGGGATTACTGGTTCATATAGATTGTTGTGAATATAACTCATAATTCAGATTTTTATTATCTTGGACTGCCAACATCGCTGGATTTGCTGCCATGTTGCCGTCTGTGACAGAAAACTCCCACATGTCTTACTTGTAATCACCACTAGGGGGCAGATGTGACCTTCTGTATTTCATGTTTACAGTAAATCCGGTGTGACGTGAACACGGCATAAATATCTGGGGGATGAGTAGATATTATCTGCTAAATGATTTGATGTCAGCTTACCTAAGAGATGAACACTCCCCTAATGTGACTTTCTCAGGGATGGTTGGTTTCCAAATGGATTTCTGTCATATTTTGCTGCATCTTTGCTGCCTATTATGATGATAAAAACTATCAATCAAACTTGGAGTCACCTCAGATGAGAGATGGAAAGTGGCAGAAGGTTGTAATTCCCAGTTCACACCCGTTTGCTGTTGCTGTAAAGTGTTAAAGAATGAAATAAAACTTCAACACTGTTCCTTCTCTCCTGCGTTGTCAAGCTGCTGACCAATCACAGCTGTGGACGAATGTTTATGAGAATGTAAATGATCCCAAACTGAAATCTTTGAAGAAGTACGCCACATTATTGTTAGCTCCATGCTAACACTTTAGCATGGAGCTAATAGTAGGCGACTAGCATTATTTCAAAAGTGGAAAAAATGAGAACGTTTAGCAGCTCTAGAGCTAAATGGTAAATATTTTTTAATGAGGTTGTTAACAGACAGATATAGCAGAAGGATAGACCTAAGCGTGGATCCCCGTCCCATAACAGAACCGGAGCTAACTCTCTAGCCGGTGGGGAAGAGCAGGAAGCCGGTGAAGGTGTGGCTGGCGCTGTCGTGGTTCGCGACGATGCTGTTGTACCTGGTGGTCTGCAGCGAGACGGTCTGCCCCGCCTCCAGCTCCAGCACCGCCGAGCCGGCTGTGACCAGGAAGCCCTCCGACGAATCACAGAAGCTTATTTCACTCACCGCCTCCTTCACCAGCCTCAGACACACCTGGATGATAACAACATGCGGGTCGTACGGATATTCAGCATTCAATTATCTGATAACATGCAGCATTCCTAACTTCAGACGCGCCTGAGATATTATGAAGTTTCAATCTAAAATGTGATTTGTAGCGAAGGTTTTTCTTATGTGAGTGAGATCTGATGTAAATATCAGATCAAGAGTAGAATCAGGAAGGACAGGGGAAAAGAAAATTCAAGAAAAACATATGGATTCACTCACAATGTGCATCTAAAAGTGGGAGTATTTGTTGTTCTTTTATCTTTGTATTTCACTTGATTTGAACTGCACTACTTTACTTTTTAAGTCTTTTATCTTTTGTATCTCCTGTCTCTTGTACTTTTGCACTTTTTAATTGTAAATCTTTCACCTTTACTGTATTTTTTATTACTCTGTAAAGCACTTTGAATTGCCTCAGTGTATGAAATGTGCGATACAAATAAAGTTGCTTTGCCTTGCCTTGCCTTTAACCAAAGCCTTTCCCAAACCTTGACCAAGATGTTTTAGTTGTCTAAACTGTATGAAGTGTCCTTGAGCAAGACACTGAATCTCTACCAGCTGCAGGCCCTGACCTCTGACCTCTGACCTCCCTCTGTCTCCTATACTCTGTCTCCCTCTCAGCTGTCAGACGGTCTAGTGTCTCTATAAAGAACAAATTCTCTCTTGGCACATCCATGGCAACGACACACAGATCTAATGGCTTTACAATAGTGGTTTTAAGTGCAGATGGGAAACAGACAGTTTTTAACCTTATAGTTATCAGTGGTGGAAGAAGTAGTCAGATATTTTACTTAAGCAAAAGTAGAAATACCACAGTATAAAAATACTCTGTTATCAAGTAAAAGTCCTGCATTCAAAATGTTGCTTAAGTAAAAGTACAAAAGTATTAGCATCAAAATGTACTGAAAGCAACAAAAGTAAAAGTCCTCATTATACAGAATGGCCCATTTCAGAATAATACAGTATATATTATATTATTGAATTATAATTATTGATGCATTAATGTGTAAGCATCACTTTAATGTTGCAGCTGGAAAAGGTGGGGCTGATTTCCACTACTTTATATACTGCTGGGTAGCTTACAGTAATCTATAATAATACATCACAATTTATCAGTCGATTATATTTTGTATTAATAATCTGAATCTGCAAAGTAACTAGTAACTTAAGTTATCAAATAAAGGTAGTGGAGTAAAAAGTACAATATTTCCCTCTGAAATGTAGTGGAGTAGAAGTATAAAGTAGCATAAAATGGTAATACTCAAGTAAAATACAAGTACCTCAAAATTGTACTTAAGTACAGTATTCGAGTAAATGTACTTAGTTACTTTCCACCTCTGATAGTTATATAGAAGGTGATGTCACCTCCTACAACAGGTGCTGACATCATCACCTGGCACCAAAGATCAGCCAATAGCAGATGGACATTTCAGTAACATTCACCATAAGATGTCAGGGTTTGCACAGATTTGGGTTTGGGGTTTCGTAACTCTTTAAGGTTAAAATTTCACAACAACTTTTACTTCCTTTTGTATACTGCTCAATAAAGAAGTGAGTGAAGCGTCTCACTTCTGGTCAAATCTGGCTCATGGTGTCGTGGTGAAGGGGGAACGGAAAGGGGAAAACAGATAGAGGGACTCGGGCAGAAGAAACACCGTTAGGACTCACCTGGCTCTTGGCTGATATGTGGTAGGTGAAGAAATAAACACCTTTGACGTTACATGTGAACACTCCATCTGGCAGCGGGTCTCCTGCAAAGTCGGCCTCCAGGTCCGACTGAATCTCTCTGTTGGTTTAAACGAACAGTGTGTTTCAGTTTCTTAAAGATGATTTCTGAGGCGTTTCTTTTCATTAGATACAAGACACACTGTGCTTCCTGTCCCGAGGAGAATCCAGCTTGTAAAGCCGGTGCAGAAGATGGTGTGCAACATAAAAAACAGAGGTGTGACCGAGTCAACTTTGCTCGAGTCCCAAGTCAGTCTCAAGTCTTGAGGCACAAGTCTCAGGTCAAGTCCCAAGTCTGTAGATTACTAAATTAAGTCCAAGTCAAGTCCATGTCATTAATGTCAAGTCTCAAGTCTAAATGTAGAACAGCAAGTCAAGTCAGAACAAATCAAGAGTCCAGTATCAATTAAATATCTTAAAGAAAACTAAATATCTAGGACTTTTCAATGCAATATGGTTTTAATAGGATAAAAACTTGGTAAGAGCATCATGAGTTTGATTTCTATAATCAGTTTCAACTTCAATAAATTCAATCATTCCATACAAATTCAGAAAACAGAATTTAAATTCAGTCGTCTGCTGGAACAAATCTCATCACTTTCAATCTGAGTCATTTACACAAACACAAGATCTCAAGTCAAGACTTTAGAAACCTTTTCAAAGTCATCAGAGTACAAGTCAGAGTCAAGTCCCAAGTCACCAGAACCCAAGTCAAGTCCAGTCTCAACTCAAGTCTTCTCTTCATGCATCAAGTCAAGTCTCAAGCAATTCAAACTGACTTGAGTCCAAGTCATGTGACTCGAGTCCCCACCTCTGGTGGACAGCATCCAGCACATTCGCTAGATAACAATATTAAACACAGTGACTTGTTAACACCATCCCATAGCATCATTAACAATATTAACAATATTAAATACATCGTTTACACCCATTCCCATTGATAACACTTTGCAATAAGGGTACATTTACATGCAGTTAATGCTGAATAAGCATTAACTAACCCTTAATTAACAGTTAACTAATGTGTCTGGTAATCATTTACTAATGTGTTCATGTTAACTAAGGTATTAATTCATACATTATTTAAAAGTCATCTTTATAAACTATTAAATAATGTATAAATTAATACCTCAGTTAATATGAACACATTAGTTAACTGTTAATTAAGGGTTAGTTAATGCTTATTAAGCATTAACTAACCCTTAATTAATGTACCCTTATTGTAAAGTGTTACCTTCCCATTTAGTGACCTATTACCTCTGCAGTCAGTTCAGATTGCATTCTGACTCCTAACAAACTGCACATTCAGGTCGTTATTTGGTGCCACCAGAGTTCAAAGGTCATTGTTCTCATCTGGACAAACAAACTAAAGGGGGAAACACTGCAGAGTTCAAATAAACTGCTAGGAACATGCAGGGTGGGAACAGAACACCCTGACTGCTTCTTTCTAAAAGTCTTTGCATGTGGAGTTCGCTCGGAAAATAGAAGGAACTGGGAGAGGAACTGAAACTCTGACTGGAAGGTTCCTCCTGAATGATTCTCTATCAACCTGGCTGTCCTGGGGTCACAGGAACGTTCTGCTTCATCTGCTGCCTCTGTGTTCTCCACTGTGTTCTCCACTGTGTTCTTCACTGTGTTCTCCACTGTGTTCTTCACCGTGTTCTCCACCGTGTTCTTCACCGTGTTCTTCACCGTGTTCGCCACCGTGTTCTTCACCGTGTTCTTCACCGTGTTCTCCACCGCGTTCTTCACCGTGTTCTTCTTCACCGTGTTCTCCACTGTGTTCTCCACCGTGTTCTTCACCGTGTTCTTCACCGTGTTCTTCTTCACCGTGTTCTTCACCGCGTTCTTCACCGTGTTCTTCTTCACCGTGTTCTCCACTGTGTTCTCCACCGTGTTCTCCACCGTGTTCTTCTTCACCGTGTTCTTCACCGCGTTCTTCACCGTGTTCTTCTTCACCGTGTTCTCCACTGTGTTCTCCACCGTGTTCTTCACCGTGTTCTTCACCGTGTTCTTCTTCACCGTGTTCTCCACCGTGTTCTTCACCGTGTTCTCCACCGTGTTCTCCACTGTGTTCTCCACCGTGTTCTTCACCGTGTTCTTCACCGTGTTCTTCTTCACCGTGTTCTTCACCGCGTTCTTCACCGTGTTCTTCTTCACCGTGTTCTTCACCGTGTTCTTCTTCACCGTGTCCTTCACTGTGTTCTTCACTGTGTCCTTCACCGTGTTCTTCACCGCGTTCTTCACCATGTTCTTCACCGCGTTCTCCACTGTGTTCTCCACTGTGTTCTCCACTGTGTTCTTCACCGTGTTCTCCACCGTGTTCTCCACTGTGTTCTCCACCGTGTTCTTCACCGTGTTCTTCTTCACCGTGTTCTTCTTCACCGTGTCCTTCACTGTGTTCTTCACTGTGTCCTTCACCGTGTTCTTCACCGTGTTCTTCTTCACCGTGTTCTTCTTCACCGTGTTCTTCACTGTGTTCTTCACTGTGTTCTTCACTGTGTCCTTCACCGTGTTCTTCACCGTGTTCTTCACCGTGTTCTCCACTGTGTTCTCCACTGTGTTCTCCACTGTGTTCTTCACCGTGTTCTCCACCGTGTTCTCCACTGTGTTCTCCACCGTGTTCTTCACCGTGTTCTTCACCGTGTTCTTCTTCACCGTGTTCTTCACCGCGTTCTTCACCGTGTTCTTCTTCACCGTGTTCTTCACCGTGTTCTTCTTCACCGTGTTCTTCACCGTGTTCTTCACCGTGTTCTTCTTCACCGTGTTCTTCACCGCGTTCTTCACCGTGTTCTTCTTCACCGTGTTCTTCACCGTGTTCTTCTTCACCGTGTTCTTCACCGTGTTCTTCTTCACCGTGTTCTTCTTCACCGTGTTCTTCACCGTGTTCTTCTTCACCGTGTTCTTCACCGTGTTCTTCACCGTGTTCGTCTTCACCGTGTTCTTCTTCACCGTGTTCTTCACCGTGTTCTTCTTCACCGTGTTCTTCACCGTGTTCTTCACTGTGTTTTTCTTACTGTTTTCAAGTCGCACTGGATGCATTAGGCACAACACAAAGCACAGTAATAAAACAGTGGTAATGAGTAGAGAACCCAAATGTTCCATAAATCCAAATAACTATTTACTGAATGTTTCAGGTAGTGAGTTTGTGTGAACTTTACAGGATTAATTTGTATTTATTTGAACTGTCCCTGTTGTTGTATATTATTTATACATTACCTTTATTTTATTTCAGTACCTAGTTTCTTTTATTACCTTGTACATGACACATACTTGACTTCTTTGGCATTGTCCGCCAGTTGCTGCTGTGGCACCTGAATTTCCCCAAGGGGATCAATACAGTGCGATCTTGTCTTATCTGATCTTATCTGATCATATCTTATCTTATCTTATCTTATCTTATCTCATACTCCAATGAGGAGAGACCATTATTCTCTAGTGTGCTTTATTAAAAATATCATCATAACTAAAACCCCAGAAATACTTTATAGTAACCTATAATTTTTTTCAGATAGACATCATCATTCTACTCGGCAGTCATCAGAGGGTCGTTTTCTGTTGCCTCCGTGTAGAACTAGTTTAATACAGAGAACAGTTCATTATCGAGCAATGGTGGCATGGAATTCATTACCAAGTTTATTGATTTCCAAAAGTAATAAAACATGTTTTAACAAAATGTTAAGATTGTATTTGTTTACACAAGGAATAGTGTAGAATATTATATGACTTTGTTTTTGAGCTATCCATCCCACTTTTATTTGTGATTTAGTGGATGAGTTGCTAAGTGATTTCTGTGTCTTAGTGGTTGTGTTGTGTATTGAGTCTTAT
>NW_027282412.1:0-17500 GCF_046629955.1 Centroberyx affinis | reverse complement strand
TTTATTAATTCATTAATTTATGTATTATCTCAGCTGTCTGACCAGATAAGTCATTCCAGTGTGGATGGGAGGATTTTTTTCTCAACAGTCTGTAAAACCCAACTAAAAATATTGAATTATTCTGTGTTTCAGTGGAGAGTTTTAGTGTCCCATGATGCTCTAAATGCTGTTTCAGAGGCTTTTCCACCCTGAAGAGAATAACATTAAGGGGAAAAACTAAATCTTTTATTAAATTATTGGCGTGAAAGTGGACAAATTTAAAGATATTGAATATCGGCACAAAATATCGTGTAGATATTTACCCGGGTCTCCCTTCTCTCCCTTGGGACCGTTATTGCCGTTGGGCCCATGGGTGCCCGGGATCCCAGGAGTCCCCGGGTGGCCCCTGAACGCATCGCAGGACGACTGGGTGAGGACCGGGGAGAGGTGGACCAGGAGCAGCACCGCTGCAGCGCTACAGCTCAGCCAGCAGGGGGCCTGGACACACACACACACACACACACACACACACACACACACACAGATGTATTATACATATAAGATAAATACATAAAACTTATTTACTTCAAATAGAAAGAGCCATTGTTCCTTTGAGTCCTGTGTGTGCTTTAATTGTTTGTTTTACATGATTTCTAAACGTTTTAAATGTATCTGTTTTTTTTAAATGTATCTCTGAGCTGCATTTTATGTACAAAGGGTGCTATATAAATTAAGTTTTATTATAGTATTATCATTATTAGTCAACAGTAATAATGTTGATCTATAGGAATCAAAGCTCCTGCTGTGATTCCCAATAGAAACCTACTGATGACATCATCTCTGTTGCATTTACATTGTCTGCTTTATTCAGGCATTTGGCTGACACTCCGACCCAGAGTGATTTGTAATGAATTCAACAGTCGAACAAGCTTCGATTTCTACATCACCGACATTACAAGCAGCCGACAGTAAAGCGGGGTCAAAGGTCAGAGGTCAAAACAACCAGACGATATTCCTCTGATCCTGCAAAGGTTTAAGAGAGAAAGTGATAGAGAAAGAAATAAACTAAGAGCTTAAAGAGCGAGGAGTCTGGCTGTGGAAAGACACATCTGCTGCCTTACAAAGGCAAAATAACAGTTTACTTATTTTGTGTTTTAAAGAAAAATCATGACTAGGATCTGGAGTCGTTTGCACTCTTTATAAATAGTCCAAAAAGAAGTGTGCTTCAGGTGCGTAGATTCCAAACACCATAACAACAGCTTACTGATAACAAAATTATAATAAATAATAATAATAACAAAACAAGGTGCACCAACAAAAGAAAACGGGTAAACCAAAACGTTTTCTTTGGTTGATGCACCTTGTTTTGTTATTCTATCACATTTTTTTGCACTTGAGCACATCATATAAATAAATATTTTTCTATTTTTTTGCATCAGTTAAGTCTCTGTTTTGGATTATTCCTTTCATAGCCAGTGTGTGAGTTCTTTTCATAATCTTTCAGCCCATAGGATCTAGATTTGACATCAGCAAAAACTCTACTAATAAATGCTGCGAAACAATATACTGTCCACCTCTGTACCAACAACACTTCTGTCTGGTCAGGAGCTGAACAGCTGAACTGATATCTCTCTCACCATTTGCAGGTGATGCATGTGTCCTCCTGCAGCCGGTCTGGTTTCTGGATCTGGTTTTCTGGATCTGGTTTCTGGATCTGGTTTCTGTCGGAGCGACGGACTGACGAGGCGAGGAGCTGAAGAGCCGCTCTGATCCCAGACGCACGACGGCAGCAGCTCCACAAGAGGAAGTGAAACAGCTGAAGGCGTCCAGATCAGAGAGAGTCAGACTCCTTAATTGCTTGAGACTCGACTTGATACATGAAAGGAAGACTTGAGACTTGACCTGACTTGGGTTCTGGTGACTTGGGACTTGACTCTGACTTGTACTCTGATGACTTGAAAAGGTTTCTAAAGTCTTGACTTGAGATCTTGTGTTTGTGTAAATGACTTCGATTGAAAGTGATGAGATTTGTTCCAGCAGACGACTGAATTTAAATTCTGTTTTCTGAATTTGTATGGAATGATTGAATTTATTGAAGTTGAAACTGATTCTAGAAATCAAACTCATGATGCTCTTACCAAGTTTTTATCCTATTAAAACCATATTGCATTGAAAAGTCCTAGATATTTAGTTTTCTTTAAGATATAAATTTTTTTAGCACATACAGCCTAATAAATGTGATTTCGTGCAACTTTTTGTTGTTCATCTTGATTAGAAAACATCAGATCTGTGAAGGAATAAAACAGAATTGGGACACTTTCAGCTGCAGTGTGAACAGGGCCATGGTAAATTGATATAAATGCCTATAATATAAAACAGTGTTAAGAAAGCCCACCTCTGGTCCTTGGATTATAATGAGCAGCAGTTTGGCTTAGAGGTTGAGACTGTTCTGACTCCATCATCATTTTTGGGTCTCAGGAATATTTGTCCATCAATAGCTACAGGACTTTCATGTGTGATGTTTCTCACCCTCTGTCGGCCATCTTGGAGGTCCTCAGCTCTGTGAACAGCTGACTGTGTTTCTGTCCGTCTCAACAGAATTAAACAGACGGTTCATTTCTGTCTGTTTCTGACTGAACTGATAATTTCATCACTGATCCATCTGATTGATTTAGTGTTTAGATAATGTCAGCTTGTTAGCTAGCTAACCATAGCATCTGGTCAGCTAACCATCACTGTCTTGCTGTTAACACATCTGATTAGCACACTAGCTAACATATCTAGTAGCAGCTAGCATTAGCATGTTCACATTAACATCAGTGTGTTTGCTGGCTAGTTAGCTAGCTAACAGTTTGTTCAGGTTAACTGAGCTGACTCTTCTCAAGCTCCAACTCTTCATGTTTTGGAGTAGAGACTAGGGCTAAAGACAAGACAGTTTACTGTGTCACAGTAACCTACATTTGGAAACAAATCCACCTTATCACACTATTCACTTTTACTGAGAACGTTACTGAATGGATCTACAGCCACACCACAACAAGCTGACTCAGCTGCTCTCTGCTGACAGCTGCTTCAGACACATTTACACTTTATTCACTAACACACAGTTCTACAGTGGTGGAAAGTAACTAAGTACATTTACTCAAGTACTGTACTTAAGTACAATTTTGAGGTACTTGTACTTTACTTGAGTATTTCCATTTTATGCTACTTTGTACTTATACTCCACTACATTTTAGAGGGAAATATTGTACTTTTTACTCCATTACATTTATTTCATTTACTTTTAAGATCAATATTTTATATTTAAAACATTTGATCATCTTTATAAAATAACTATAAAATAGTATTGTTATAGATTAGACTACCCAAAAGTATAGCTAAATTGTTAAGATTAGCTTCACATTGACAACTTTAAAATGCTGCTTACATGTATGTCAATAAATCAGTATTAATATTCCAATAATTTATGAAAAATATAACTCTCTAAATGGGGACAGTTTGCATAATGAGTACGTTTACTTTGATACTCTAAGTACATTTTGTTGCCGATACTTATGTACTTTTACTTAAGTAAGATTTTGAATGCAGGACTTTTACTTGTAATGGAGTATCTTTACATTGTTGTATTGCTACTTTTACTGAAGTAAAAGATCTCAGTACTTCTTCCACCACTGCAATTCTCCATTCTTCCAAACTATTCACTTTTACTTAGAACGTTACTGAATTGATATTCACACCAAATGTAAATTAGAAATGTGGTTGTGCTTGAACAAGACACCATTGATTGTGACTCTGGGTAAGAGAGTGGTAGCTGTAGTTGATCTTAGCACTGAGCTGATCTCCAACCACAGGCCCTACCTACAAGATATTTCTAGTTAATACATTCTGGTGCTGTAATTTGAGTGTTGCATTATGGCGGGGGTCAGCAATTAGGTTCAACCATGGGCCAGTTTTTTCATGATTTTTCATTGGGGGGCCGTTACGCAGGCCTACATGTTTTTTTTTATTTATTTCTTTTAATTCATTTTTACGAATTAAATAGATTAAATAGATTTATAACAGTGTTAAGGACTGTATCTGAGGGGGAATAAATGGCATCAACACACCATGTCTGTTTGACTGCCAACCATTTGTGTTTGTGAAGAACAAATCTGTTATGGTTATATAGGCTAAAGCTGTGGAATTAAAACAGTTGTTAGAATTCACACATTAAACTTTAATTTCTGGTAGGTTTAATTTCAGCACCATGCACTGTTCAAATAGCAGCCTTAGTTTTATGGTGTGGGGGATAAATGTATAGCTGTAAGCAAGGTTATATTGCAATAATTGGGATTTACAGGAGCCTTGTGTTTATGTTATCTACAGTAGATTTGTGAAAAAAATATGTAAAAGATTTGATGTAAACTATTATAGTCAAAACTTTCATCAGGGGGCCAAATATTTTTTCTGCAGGGCCGAATTTGGCCCACGGGCCGCTATTTGCCTACCCCTGCATTATGGTTTAAACCCCTCGATTTGCTCTATTCTGATATATTATCCTTTTATTTTTTTGCTGTACATTCTATTACTTGTTGCTTTTGTTGCCCAGTTGGCCCACAAGGATCGGCAAAGTTTCATCTCTGTGGATTAGAAACCGCCTCGCCCATCTTTTCCTGTCACTCTCCACTTCTCACATTGTCCTGATGAAGCAGAAATGCCATAGATGTCACCATAAAATATCACCAAACAGAGGAAGTGAAACAGTTCAAGTCGGGCAAAATAAATGTGATGGAGAATTGATGATAAAGCATCATTGTATCTATTTCATGAAAAACTTAACTTTCAAATTTACATTTTGTTCTTGTTTTCTGTTAACTTTGTACTTTTCCTCCATCCTGAATGAGGAAGGGCAAACCTGTGTTCCTCTTAATGTGAAAGTTCATCTGTGTGTTTTTGTCTCCATCAGTGTTTCCTAGCAGCGTGTCCGGGGGAAATTTGGGGAACTGGCACCAGTCTGGGTGCCAGTATCTGTTCCACATTAAACTTGCTGCATCTATCAAGAAAAAGCTGATGTGCATTTTTTAAATAACACCATGAAATATGTCAGTTTATCAGTGTATTTCCCAGAGTTACACACTGTCTCTATAGTCTTCATTTTTTTCTGTGGATGTTTAAATATCTATTGATAGTTTTGAGGTTTTGATGTTTTTAAAGTCCCATGGATTTTTATTTCTTCTATCTCGCTATCTGTATTTTTTCATTTCTTGACCATGTCCTATGTGTGTGAAGACTGAAAACTACACTTTAGTGTCTTCTTAGTGCATCCCTCTATCCATTCAAGTATTGTCTATCTATCTATCTATCTATCTATCTATCTATCTATCTATCTATCTATCTGTCTATCTATCTATCTATCTATCTATCTATCTATCTATCTATCTATCTATGTCTGTGCATGCATGGAATATGTTTACGCTCAGCAATTCAGTTAGATGCTGACCTTTCATTGTCCTTACATGTCTGTGTATAAAACAATGTGTCTGTGTGTGTGTGTGTGTGTGTGTGTGTGTGTGTGTGTACGTGTGTTATGGATGCCGGTCACCTCAGGCTGCGATCACACAAATTCAGTTCAGAGGTTTTTACAATCTCATTCCAACTATCAAATATAATGCACTCTGTATTTTTGAAATGTTCAATATTCATTTGTTTTCACTCATTCAGTAATGCATCCATGAGCCTCTTTTAACTCCTTAACACTGATGTAGATGCAGCACAGAACAGGGTCAATTCATCTGCATACATCACTGTGTCAGCATTTTTGACCACATATGGTAAAATGTTGGTAAAAATAGAAAATACAAGTGGACCCAAGTAGCTTCCTTGTGGGACTCCACAGGAAATATTTTTACTATCTGATAAGCATCCATTAAAAAAAAAAAAATACTTACAGTTTTTCTCAGTCACTTTGGTACATTTCTCAGATCAGAATTGAAATTCTCAAAAGTACTTGTTCAACCTCCACATCATCTAGTCACTTGTGCACATCATAAAAGCAATTTCTCATTCTTTTGAACAAATTGCAAATGCTTTCGCACATTCATGCAAATGATTATGTACAATTGTCTGCTGTTTCCTACATTATCAATTGCTTATGTCATGTTGATCAAAATGTATTATACTGGTTCTCTGTTGAATAGTCTCACTCCCCAAAACATCTAGGCATTAGTTCATTGCACAAGTCATTACATGCAAAATGGTTGAACCAGTTGTCATAATCTGTCAAGCATATTTTCTATACATTTCTATTAGACTTTTTTTATAAATGTGTCCTGAATTGATGAATTGCTCTCAGGTGAATCTTGACTTGATTCTCACTAATGAAGGGGAATGTGTGAAGCGTTAGATCAACCAATGATCAACCAGTTCTCTAAAATAGCTCAGAGGTGCATCTCATGAACCTTCAGTTGGCAAGTATATATAGACAGAGCACAACACAGTGTTACAAGACAGGAACGTTAGGTATAGAAAGACTGCACTATAATTCCCCATACAGTGCTGCATGTACAGTTCTGCCTAAGGGTGTTTCCTATGTTTACATTTCTAATTTTGTATTTTTTTCCTTTGTGCTATGCAGTGCTGTAAAACAGTTGTGTCTTTTTCTTTTATGTATCGCGATGACATGGTCTGTCAACAAATTACAGTACAAACAGTGAAAGCGTAAATGTGAATCTTGTCCAGTCTCTTGCAATCAATCTCCCACATACACTAAGGTGTAACTTACAATTTACAATAATTGTCTTCAAAACTTTAGCCATAGTTTACATCAGAACATCCCTCCAGAGTACACTGTTATATTGACAACATGACTAAGCAATTTGACTGTCTTATCCGTACACAATGACACAAGGACTTGTCATTCTGATGCACTGACATGTTCATTGACACAGATATTTACTTTTGAGAGATGAACTAAGGATTTTGAGCAAGAGACTGGCTTTTGCAGGTAATCCATGGTGTTTTGCTATTTGTACGAATTGTTTTGAGAAATGCACTTACTGTTTTGCAAATGTCGAGGATGATTCGAGAAATGTACCAAAGCGACTGAGAAAAACTGTAATAGGACAACCAGAACATCATCTTACTCATTATTTCATTTAGCGTCTTCCATAGCCTTTTACTTTATTTTGGTTGAAAATATTCTCTCTTTTTGATGTGATTTATCTTTGTAACCTTATTTCTTAACAATTTCTTCACAATATAATTCCTTATCTGATGCACTGCCAGTTTTATGTGCCACTTTCTTGGCAGCATCTCTCATTAGTTTGATAAGTTTACAGTGATGTATGGTGATATATACAGTACTGTATATACAGTATATATATATGGTTAAATCTTTTGATGATGGTAAGACAACACAGAGTCTGACATTTTCTAATAAAACACATTGTTTTATAAGCAGTACCTGTGCAATGTTCATTAAGATTTGAGCAGGACAGACAGAAGAATAAAGCAGAAGTGTTTCAAACTTGGTTTATTGGGTTTGTTATAGGAAATGAGTTTCTGATTTCATAAAGAAAATTAAAGTTGGCATCAAATTAGGTTTGGTGCGATATTCCAGTGTAAATTCAACAGAAAATGAATATAGCTCTCTTTTTATATACATATTACAATCTGGAGACTGATATAGATCACATGAACTCAAAATGAAGAAAACTATTTCTCAATGCTATAAGGGTAAACTAAGCTAAACTAGTTGGGGTTAGTCTGTCAGTCTTTCCCTGTGGCTTGCCTCTCGTTCTGTTGTATCTCTGTACTAGAAACTGTAACATCTGCCATAAAATACAGCTCAGTTAAGTGCAATTACATGTGATTAAATGAAATAAAGACAAAGAAATATGTTGTTGTTGATAAAAAGCGACATCATTTCCCTGGGTTTTGCTCGCCGTGTCGCTCAGTAAGTGTGCAGCAGGAAGCCAGAGAAGATGCTGTAGCCCTCTGGTTTCCCGATCATCCCCACGTAGTCTTTGGTCTCCAGCCAAACCTCCTGGTCCCTCCTCAGGTAGACCGCCAGCCCGCCTGAGTCCAGCTGGAGGGAGTTACTGGCTTTTAGTATTCGTACTCGTAACCATAAACTACAAACAAACTTAAGAGCCCTTGCGCAAAAACACAGAATTCTGATGTTTAATTTTGGTGCTTCGGCTAATATGGAAAATCTTGAAATAAACAAAGACAGCCCCACTATGTTCAGACTGAACGTCCATCTGCCCCGTGTTCAGCCCCGACAAAACCTAGCAAAACGTTTATTTAAACTGAAACGGTGGTGCGTTGAACATCCTGTTGTGTTACACAAGCCATTCTTTGCATTCTTCTCGAAGAATTTTCGGAGCCTGATGGAATCGGTTTAAATCCGTGTTTAATATTACAAAACACGCTCGATGTTACAGTCACTGCCCTTGCCGTCCAGAATAGCAGAGAACATCCCAATGGAGTGAATGGGTTTGTGGAAACTGTGGTTCCTCATTATAGTGATCCAACATTTGCCTCATTTGCATTTCAGGATGACAAGGCAAACATTTCAGGTGAAGGATAATCCACTTCTTACCTTCGAGACTGTGTTAGGATCTATATCATAGAGATATAACACTATATGAGCTAATTATTTTATGAGTATTAGGCCTATCATTATTGCTGATCACTGTTGTTGTGATATGATATTGTAATATTTACCATTATATATTTAGAGGAGTAGAGTGTCACTCCACATGGTTCATACAATAGCAAAAGAAGAAACATGTCTTCTAATTAGTTCAGTTGTTGCAGACACCAAGCTGCAGTGGACAAATTAGTAAAGGACTTTTTAATACGGCAGGGTTTATATACACGTTGCTGCTGATTGGCTAACTCCTCTGACACACCCACCAAACGAGAGACAGCGTACCTCAAAGCCCGTTTCACACCGTTTAGAGGAAACATGACGTTCAACCCGGAAACCGAAGCAAAATTGCGCACTGTTTTCAGATTGAACGTGTTGCTGGTTCCACTCCATTATTCAGCTAAGATTTCCTCCTCGTTAGTTGCTTTCTGTGTGGGGGGGGGTTTGATTTTCCTCGAACCAATCACTAGTGACTGACACATCTGAACCAATCACTAGTGACTGACGTATCCGGCTGCTCTGATGTCACTTCAGTCACATGATGCTGCAGCCAGTCAGCCTCTACATCCATGGTTAGCGGACATTTACCAACTGACCCAAGAGTGTCCGTCCATTTTGACAATGGAGCAACGGCAAAGACAATCTGTTGGTTAAGGGCCTGATTTCAACAAATATAAAACCGATGCATGAACGGTTCAAACTTTAGCCCCGCCCACAAAGGCTCTGATTGGCTCGATTGTTTCTCGGAGCGAGAACAAGCCGCTGACGAGGGAAACACCAGACTCTGGGAATCGCTCCACAGAATGTGAAGAGTGGAGGGAGGAGACTCAGGACTCAGGAGTCTGGAACCAGACTAACACTGTGTTTGTTCTTATTTTATTGTTCTTTGGCACGTGCCATCGTTGTTTCTTTCATAACTATAAACTATAACAATACATTTTTTTTATAATTTCTTTTCGGCACACACTTTTATGTAAACTTCGATCTGTTTTTAATTGTATCTCTGTTTGTTTGTGTGTTTTTTTTTGTTTTTTTTTAGTTGTACCTGTTTACCTGATATACTACCTTTTATGCCGATTTTCTTTTATTGCTGCTTTTGGATTTTATTGTATGTAAAGCACTTTGTAAACATTGTTTTTAGAAAAGTGCTATACAAATAAAGTTATTATTATTATATTATTGTTGCTGAAGCACTCACACTACACTATCTGTGATCCCTCAGCAGACGAAGCATCGCTACCGAAGCAACACCCCTTACTATTGATTTACTATCAACTTTAATGTGATTGGTTGTAAATGTTTTACAGTTGTCCCTGCATTCAAAAAAAATGCTCGAACCAAAAAATATATAGTGATAGTTATTGTTTTGGACGATTTTATTCGTTCGTAGTGGGAACACAGACGCTCTAAAGATATCGGTGTCGGCCTTCATAAACCTTTATCGATCCAACTCTACTTGTGATTCATTGCAGCGATACTTCAGAGTATATCTATCTATCTATCTATCTATTTATCTATCTATCTATCTATCTATCTTCTGGTAGTGCTTGTACCTGTCTGATGTTTCTGCTGTATGGATAATCGCAGAAAGATGCCAGCTGGTTTCCGTCCAGCTTCATCAGCACACAGAGTCTTTCGTCTACAGAGGCGTGGAAGACAAAGTAGTACATCCCCTGGACCCGGCATCTACAGCACAGAGAGAAAGAAAAAAAAGAAATATAGATATATTTTAAGCAACAAGGAGATTCCACCGTGCATCAGCTTCTCTTTGGAAGGAAACAGGCAGTCCGGTGCCTGTCAGCAGCAAAAATGAAGAAAGATTAAAAGATTTTGGTTTATTTATTCATTTGGTTTAACAAACCAAATACAAATATGCAGCGAACTAAACTTTGGATGATGAATTTGCATGAAAGCCACCTGAAGCGTCCCGTGGCGGTGTCGTAGTCGCCGTTGATGTTGGTGATGACGTCGGTGAATCGTATGACGCTGGTCCTGGCGGGGTGCTCGGCCGTGCCCCGGGCCACGCTGAAGGCCGACTGCTGCTGTGCCGCGACGAGCCTGAGGACACAACAACACAACCACAGCAGGACGCTCAGCTGGTGGTCTGGATTGGATAGAAACCAGAGGATTTGCAACCTCTGTAATGATAACCGTGTGGGAGACGAGTATCATATTTTGTTTGAATGCAAGAATGTAAACATAATTAATTATAGAGAAAGGTATTTGCCAAAGTATTATTTAAATCGCCCATCTATGTTTAAATTAATTTTGTTATTACAATCAGATAGGCCAAAACTTATTTGTAAATTAGATGCCTTTTTGAAGAATGTCCTTCCTCTGTTCAAATAACATTTGTTGTACTTCAGCCATGCCGTGTGCTATCGTTTTGTTATTATTGTATGTTTTGTTTGTGCTCCATACCATGTGATCATGGTCTTGAGCCATATAAATAAGTGAAATGAAATGAAATGGACTCTCCAGGTTTCCAGCAACACGATTGGCTGGCAGTCGACAAATCAGAGTCCGCATGACCGAGCCTACTTTTAAAACGTCCCGGTTTTTGTTTACCTTGTGAGGCAGCTGGATTCGCGAGATCACGATCACGCGAGAATCCATCTTGCCAGGCTTCAAGTTATGTGTTTGTGGCTGAACCACAGCGGTGCGGACCAATCAGCGTCCTGTGAGGGCGGATGGGGGGCGGGGCTTAGGTGTGACGACAGTGAGAAGCGACTGCTCCTTCACAACAATGGCGGCTCCTAAAGAGGCTAGCCTAGATGCTGCTGTAACATCAGTTATTTCTGAACTGCAGAGGATTTCTTCACTGAAAGAAGAGCAAAGAACGGCACTGAAGGCTTTTCTGGATGGAAAAGATGTTTTCGCTCTTCTCCCGACTGGCTTCGGCAAGAGTTTGTTTATACGGTTCGTTGATCTGATTGGCTGAAGTTAGCCCGTGATAGACGGTGATAGACAGACGGTTCATCCAATCACCTGCCAAGTATTTTTTGAAAGTGCCTGCCCTTTTCCAAACAGTTTCCAAGGACGACTTCCCAGATGGTTCTGTGTAACAAACCATCTGGCAAGTCAGGTTAGGTCTTTGGCGGTCCTGGTTTGAAATACAGTTTATTTCCTTGTCTTAACATCCGTTCAGTGTTTTAACGTTAGCAGCTGAGGCTAATTGTTGCTTCTCCTCAGCCGGAGAGAAGCCGAGCACCGGGCCAGAAACGACTCGGTAGCTCCGACTTGGTGTTGACTGGAGCTTTGTTGGCTACAAGTGTGTCAGCTCATCAGCAGTGTGTTGCTCTGACAGTTTGCGTCCTAACTCAGATTTGCTATCTATAAATTAAAGCGTAATCAGCACAATGTCACTATCGTGTCACTATCGTGTCAATGTCACTATAATGTATTTTGCTCTCATAACTTGTGTTGCCTGGAGGGACATTGTGCTGATTGTTGTGGCATCTTCCTATTTTTTCCTATCTTTAAGTGAGCCGTTTATAGTGCAATAAACAATTTGCTCTGGCCATGCTGTACAGGTGGCTGTTGAAACCAATATGGTGATCTTGAAACTAGCATTAAGTTAGTTTGCACTTATCATTATAATGGAGCACATTTTGTTGCACGATTAAGTTATTTCAAAATTAATTTATTCAGGATTTTTAGTTTGCGTTCTATGCAAAGCACCAGAGTCCATCAAAGTGAAAACAAAATTGTAGAAATTCATGTGAAAGTACAAAATTAAAATCATATTTTATTTGCATAAGTGTTCGACCTCTTTGCTTCATTTGGGCTAATTTGCCACAGTAGCAAACATTTGCTCAACATTTCTTAGCGTCTGTTAACTCAGATATCAGATATATTTAGATTGTATTTAAATCTAAACTGGTTTTTAAATTGTATTTCTTGCTAACGAAGCAGAGACTGTTTGGGATATATGGATTATTTCTGGATGTTTATATTGATTATAATGGAAATACAGCAGTGCAGAGTCACAGCAGAACAGATGGAGACTGAGCCTGAGCTTCTCTGGAGCACTTTAGTTTAGTTTAGTTTAGTTTAGTTTAGTTTAGTTTAGTTTAGTTTAGTTTGATAGTTTAGTTTAGTTTAGTCTGTTTTAGTTTAGTTTAGTTTAGTTTAGTTTAGTTTAGTTTAGTTTGGTAGTTTAGTTTAGTTTAGTTTAGTTTAGTTTAGTTTGGTAGTTTAGTTTAGTTTAGTTTAGTTTAGTTTAGTTTAGTTTGGTAGTTTAGTTTAGTTTAGTTTGATAGTTTAGTTTAGTTTAGTCTGTTTTAGTTTAGTTTAATTTAGTTTAGTTTAGTTTGGTAGTTTAGTTTAGTTTAGTTTGATAGTTTAGTTTAGTTTAGTCTGTTTTAGTTTAGTTTAATTTAGTTTAGTTTAGTTTGGTAGTTTAGTTTAGTTTACTTTAGTCTGTTCTAGTTTAGTTTAGTTTACTTTAGTCTGTTTTAGTTTAGTTTAGTTTAGTTTAGTTTAGTTTAGTTTAGTTTAGTTTAGTCTGTTTTAGTTTAGTTTAGTTTAGTTTAGTTTAGTTTAGTTTAGATTAGATTAGATTAGATTAGATTAGATTAGATTAGATTAGTTTAGTTTAGTTTAATTTGGTTTGATTTAGTTTAGTTTGGTCTGTTTTGGTTTAGTTTAGTTTAGTTTAGTTTAGTTTAGTTTAGTTTAGTTTAGTTTAGTTTGGATTGGATTGGTGTGTTTTGGTTTAGTTTAGTTTAGTTTAGTTTGTTTTGTTTTGTTTTGTTTTGTTTTGTTTTGTTTTGTTTTGTTTTAGTTTAGTTTAGTTTAGTTTAGTTTAGTTTAGTTTAGTTTAGTTTAGTGTGGTGTGTTTCGGTTTAGTTTAGTTTAGTTTAGTTTAGTTTAGTTTAGTTTAGTTTGGTTTGGTTTGGTCTGTTTTGGTTTAGTTTAGTTTAGTTTAGATGGTTTGGTCTAGTCTGGTCTGGTTTAGTTTAGTTTAGTTTAGTTTAGTTTAGTTTAGTTTAGTTTAGATGGTTTCGTCTGTTTTGGTTTGGTTTGGTTTGGTCTGGTCTGGTCTGGTCTGGTCTGGTGTGGTCTGGTCTGGTTTGGTTTGGTCTGGTCTGGTCTGGTCTGGTCTGGTTTGGTCTGGTCTGCCTTGCTCAAGGGCCTGCATGCCTGCCTACCTGACCTCCCCCGGCTCTCCTGGAGGCCCAGTGGCGCCCGGTGCCCCTGTGGGCCCCCGCTCCCCGCCCTGACCACGTTTACCAGCGTGTCCCACCGGCCCCGGCTCCCCCCTCGGCCCCCTCTGAGGGCCGGCGCCCGCCTGCCACACCACACCTGGGGACAGGAACAGAGGGACAGAACAACCTGCTGAACACACACTCTTCACCGGGTTGATGCAGCTGTGTGATCGACTGACCCGGGTGGAAAAGTGTTTTGAGACTTTTAGTGTGTTTGACCCAATTAAGAAGCGTTCTGAGGAGTGGAAATGGAGGAGAAGATTTTTGAGACGGATCGCTCCAATCCATTTACTGAAGCAACTGTTAACCTGGCAATGTTAGTGCTTTGCTCGACAGTGAGCTGTGCATGTGTGTGTCTGTGTGTGTGTGTGCGTGTGTGTGTGTGTGTGTGTGTGTGTCTGTAAAGGCTGGAAGACAGAAGCAGTTCAGTAAAAAACACACAGAGAGAAACCAGAGAAATGTTCCAGAGAGACGCAGCTTTAGAGAGGAAGTCAGAGAGACACAGACAGTGCCTGTGTGTGTGTGCGTGTGTGCGTGTGCGTGTGTGTGTTGGATACCTGGCTGTCCTTTCTCTCCTTTCTCTCCATCACGGCCGTCTCTGCCAGGAAGCCCAGGAATACCTGAGGATGGATGGATAGATAAATAAATAGATAGATATACACACACACACACACACACACACACACACACACACACACACACACACACACACACACCTGGCATCCCAGGCATTCCTGTCGACTGGCAGGTCTGGCAGGAGACGAGCAGAGGAGCAGCCAATGAGAGCAGAGCTCCGATCACAAGAACAGAGCGATGGAGCATGATGGAAAACCTGAAGGAGGAGAGGAGAGGAAACAAGGAGAGGTGAGGAGGAGAGGAGAGGAGAGGAGAGGAGAGGAGAGGAGAGGAGAGGAGAGGAGAGAGGAGAGGAAACAAGGAGAGAAGAGAGGAGAGGAAACAAGGAGAGAAGAGAGGAGAGGAAACAAGGAGAGGAGCGGAGGAGAGGAGGACATTAGGAAGGAGGGAGAGGAGGTGAAGAAATAGAAGAAAAGAAAGAAAAGACGAGACATGAGAGGAGAAAAGAGGAGATGAAGAAACATTAGAAGAAAAACTGCACCGTTGGCTGAAATGCTTCCATATAACAAACTGTGTGTGTGTCCTTATGAAAAATACACATATACATAACATAGACCTCTATTAATTACATAAAACATATTAAAATCAATACAAATAGACACTGAAGAGAGGAGAAACACAAAAAGTTAGATTCCACAGATAGATTTCCATGAACAAAATAACTTGCTTAAATTGAATTTGAATGGTTTTCATTTTAAATATTATAATCAACAGATGGATGTTGAAAAAGAGACAGAAATATAATAAACGTACCTGTGAGATGAAACCTATGAAGACGAAAAGCGAAGTAAAGCTGTGATTCTGCAGTCTGAGGAGGAAGCTCGCACCAAACACTCTGCAGCTTTTCCTTTTTTAACACATGATTTTTATGGCAGTTCTGCATTTTCATGAAGTGATACAAAGAGAGAGAGAGGAGAGAGAGAGAGAGAGAGAGAGAGAGAGAGAGAGAGAGAGAAAGAGAGACCAAGGCAATCTCAAGTCTTGAGGCACAAGTCTCAAGTCAAGTCTCAAGTCTAAATGTAGAACAGCAAGTCAAGTCAGAACAAATCAAGAGTCCAGTATCAATTTAATATCTTAAATAAAACTAAATATCTAGGACTTTTCAATGCAATATGGTTTTAATAGGATAAAAACTTGGTAAGAGCATCATGAGTTTGATTTCTATAATCAGTTTCAACTTCAATAAATTCAATCATTCCATACAAATTCAGAAAACAGAATTTAAATTCAGTCGTCTGCTGGAACAAATCTCATCACTTTCAATCTGAGTCATTTACACAAACACAAGATCTCAAGTCAAGACTTTAGAAACCTTTTCAAGTCATCAGAGTACAAGTCAGAGTCAAGTCCCAAGTCAGCAGAACCCAAGTCAAGTCAAGTCTCAAGTCTTCTCTTCATGCATCAAGTCAAGTCTCAAGCAGTTAAAACTGTGACTCCAGTCTGACTCGAGTCCAAATCATGTGACTCGAGTCCAAATCATGTGACTCGAGTCCCCATCTCTGCAAAACCCCCAAAACACGGAGGATCCTGTCCTCAAACATCAAACATGTGGTCAACATGTCAACATGTGGTTTCATTTACTGAACCGTGAGCAAAACCTGAAGCAAACTGTTTCAGCTGCTAACCTGAAGCGGGAGCTAACCTTGTCATGGGACCAACAGCTGAAACTGGAGTGTTTGTGTTTGTGCTCATTTCATAAAATCTGATCAGACTGTGTTATAAGACTTGTTGGTTGTACATATATGAAGAATTTCATTTCGAAATGAGAAATCCACCATTTTAAAAAGTGACACCTACTGTACTGCGCAAAATTACAAATAAATGATACCGCTTGGTAAAGGACCTTCTGCCACTGAAGCTCTTGGTACAAGGACAAATGTTGGATTGCTCTGACGAAGGCTGTTCAGCTACAAGCAAGATACAGTCTGCAGGTTCTCTTCTATTTCTTTAGTTGTTATCCTAAGCCAAGAACCTGTGACAAAAACCATCGGCTGTGTGCGTGCCTCGACCTTTACAATGACACATTTTGAAATATATAAGACAAATGGTAACCCTTTACAATAAGGGTCACTAAGTTAAGGGTTAGTTAATGCTTAATAAGCATTAACTAACCCTTAATTAACAGTTAACTAATGTGTCTGGTAATCATTTACTAATGGTGTTCATGTTAACTAAGGTATTCATTTATACATTATTTAATAGTCATCTTTATAAACTATTAAATAATGTATAAATTAATACTGTAGTTAACATGAACACTATTAGTAAATTACACATTAGTTAACTGTTAATAATGCTTATAAAGCATTAACTAACCCTTAACTTAGACCCTTATTGTAAAGTGTTACCAGACAAATTTATGAGCCTGCTGTACACTTATTAACACTTAGTTAAAATTAAATTTAAAAAAAAAATACTGAATGGGGATCTTCTGATAATATTCTCCTCCAAAACGGATATATAATATTTTGGGATATATCTTCATATATGATGATATAACACTGCTATGATGAGACAGCTGATATTCCAGTCCAACATGGCCGACATGGCTGCCACTGAAAACTACAATAAGTCAAATTTATTCCAAGTCCCCTCCGGAGAAGAACGTCAGCCAAATAAATAAATGTACATGAAGCGTTTCATTCCAAAAATGAGATAAAAAAAGGTGAGCCTTACTTTTACTGAATGATTGATACACACATTTAAACCAGATGATGGCTGGATGGTTGACAAAATAATACACTTTCCACACTTTCATAGGCCGGATCCCCTAGATTTTATAGATAATGAATGATGATGAATGAATTCAAGGTAATTATTAGAAAAATACAATATTGTAAAAGTAGTCTCCAGATTTCAGCATCAAAATGTTCATCTACAGATCCAGGAAGACTTTCACAGAAAAGAGAAAACTAAAGTCAAAGTGAAGTGTCTATCTATCTATCTATCTATCTATCTATCTATCTATCTATCTATCTATCTATCTATCTATCTACCTATCATGCCATTCACCCCGTCACACATCACACTGAATAATAAA
>NW_027282411.1:0-15738 GCF_046629955.1 Centroberyx affinis | reverse complement strand
CACACTTTAATTGAAAGCAGCTAATTAAACTTTAATACATATGATACCCAAAGATGCACAAATATACATAAAAAAACGAGAAGGTCTGCTTACTTACCGTGTGTTGTGTGTGTGTGTGTGTGTGTTGTGTGTGTGTGTGTGTGTGTGTGTGTGTGTTACCTGGACAGGATGTACTTTTCGTGCCACGCTGCCGATTCCCTCCACGGTCGTCACGGCAACCAGGTGGAGCGAGCAGAGAGGAGCCAGACAGGCGTTGACCGAATAATGACTGGAGCGAGTTAAAGAGTCTGTCTGTCTGTCTGTTACTTTCTCCACTAATGAGAAATGTAATGAATACTGTTTCTATTTCAGTGTTAATATTTCAGTTTGAAGTTGAATTATTCCCCCAATCTCAGCGTCTGTTTTTCCTCGTTATTTGCTGTAGTCACACGGCGGCCATCTTTACCTTCATGTAAACAGTGAAGCAGATTTAAACAGACCCAAACTCAGCTGGTCAATTATCATTTAATATTGTTAGATGAGCAGAAGTGGAGAAGATCCAAGACTGAGACTATACTGCTGATTCATGAGGCTAGCTAATGTTAGCAGTTAGCTACATTAGATTTATGTCCAACCAAATAGTTTCATAATATAAGATAATGTTAGCAGCTATGTTAGCTTTATCTCCAAGCCAACTATACCGTATGTTAGCTAATGTTAGCAGTCAGCTAGCCTACATTAGATCTAATTCTTAACTGTCAGCATAGCCTTTATCCTCAGTATAACATGCTAACATCATGTTTCATATCTTTAGTGGCACTGTGTCTGTTAGCTAACGTGTTTAAAACTACTTGTTGGTTACAACTTTACACACTTTGACCTGGTTGGTTTAAAACTAAAGCTAACATAGCTGACTGCTAACATTAGCTAACATTTAGCTAATGCTATGGATCAACATCATGGATTTTCCTTCAGTGCAGAGTAGTCTTTGATTTGGATGTTTGCGGGTCATTTGGCCCCCGGCTCGGCTCGGCTCGGCTCGGCTCGGCTCTTGGTTTTAGGATCGTTGTCGGGTGAAAACCTCGAAATCCAAAATATCAACTTTTGAGATAAACAGCTGGTTTTTAGCTTGGCCACCGGACATTTGTTTGAGTTTCAGCAACAGGTTTCGATAAGCACAAGAGAACAGAGAATGTTTCAGCCCAGTAACTAAACCCCAAAACCACTTTTTTCAGCTGAAAACTGCTGTATTTTGGGTATTTAGTGTTGTTGATGGATTCAGGTCCAAATCCTGACATTTTAGTGCAAAGTATTTAGATTCTACATATTGTGTTATAAATATGCATAGTTAAAACATGAAAAATGTTAAAACATGAAAATCAACAAATATACACACACACACACACACACACACACACACACACACACACACACACACACTGAAAGGATACAGCAGTTGTTGTGTGTGTGTCTGGTATCTGGACAGCATGACTGTACAGGCTCCACAGCCGCCTTCTGCACAGCCCAGCTTCGTCCCTGTCAGACCCACTGCACACACACACACACACACACACACACACACACACACACACACACACACACACACACACAAAACACACACACACAAACACACACACACACACACACACAAACACACACACACACACACACACACACAAACACACACACACACACACAACAAACACACACACACACACACACACACACACACACACAACACACACACACACACACACAACACACACACACACACCGTCAGGGAACAATTGGACTCATAGGAATGTGTGTGTGTGTTGTGTGTGTGTGTGTGTCCAGTTGTCTAATAATACAGTGAGTTCACAGACACATTGACAGTGATGTGTGATCGTCTGCAGAGTATATACAGCCTTTTATTCACCCTGACAACCCAGGATGCATTTCTCTCAATCTGAAACCTTACTGAGGTTGAACTGTGACCCAAACCGTGTAAAAAATGACGAGTTTCAATCCAAAATACACAACAGTTGAAATACCAAAAGACCCTGTCTTATGAAATCACTGAAAGTACAAACTGAAGTCATCAAACAAATTCTTTGATGACTTCATCATTCAGTATGTCTTAAATCTACAACACAACACCAACACCAACACAACACTAAAACAACACTAAAACAACACAACACCAACACAACCCCAAAACAACACAACACCAACACAACACAACACAACACTAAAACAACACAACCCCAAAACAACACAACACCAACACAACACTAAAACAACACTAAAACAACACAACACCAACACAACCCCAAAACAACACAACACCAACACAACACAACACAACACTAAAACAACACAACCCCAAAACAACACAACACCAACACAACACTAAAACAACACAACACCAACACCAACACAACCCCAAAACAACACAACACCAACACAACACAACACTAAAACAACACAACACCAACACAACACTAAAACAACACAACACCAACACCAACACAACCCCAAAACAACACAACACCAACACAACACAACACAACACTAAAACAACACAACACCAACACAACCCCAAAACAACACAACACCAACACAACACTAAAACAACACAACACCAACACCAACACAACCCCAAAACAACACAACACCAACACAACACTAAAACAACACAACACCAACACCAACACAACCCCAAAACAACACAACACCAACACAACACAACACAACACTAAAACAACACAACACCAACACCAACACAACCCCAAAACAACACAACACCAACACAACACAACACTAAAACAACACAACACCAACACCAACACAACACTAAAACAACACAACACCAACACAACACAACACTAAAACAACACAACACCAACACAACACAACACTAAAACAACACAACACCAACACAACACAACACTAAAACAACACAACACCAACACAACCCCAAAACAACACAACACCAACACAACACAACACAACACTAAAACAACACAACCCCAAAACAACACAACACCAACACAACACTAAAACAACACAACACCAACACCAACACAACCCCAAAACAACACAACACCAACACAACACAACACAACACTAAAACAACACAACACCAACACAACACTAAAACAACACAACACCAACACCAACACAACCCCAAAACAACACAACACCAACACAACACAACACAACACTAAAACAACACAACACCAACACAACCCCAAAACAACACAACACCAACACAACACTAAAACAACACAACACCAACACCAACACAACCCCAAAACAACACAACACCAACACAACACTAAAACAACACAACACCAACACCAACACAACCCCAAAACAACACAACACCAACACAACACAACACAACACTAAAACAACACAACACCAACACCAACACAACCCCAAAACAACACAACACCAACACAACACAACACTAAAACAACACAACACCAACACCAACACAACACTAAAACAACACAACACCAACACAACACAACACTAAAACAACACAACACCAACACAACACAACACAACACTAAAACAACACAACACCAACACAACACAACACTAAAACAACACAACACCAACACAACACAACACAACACTAAAACAACACAACACCAACACAACACAACACAACACTAAAACAACACAACACCAACACAACACAACACTAAAACAACACAACACCAACACAACAAAACACAACACTAAAACAACACAACACCAACACAACACAACACAACACCAACACAACAACAACAACACCAAAACAACACAACACCAACACCAACACAATACCAACACAACACAACACCAAAACAACACAACACCAACACAACAACAACAACACCAAAACAACACAACACCAACACCAACACAATAACAACACAACACAACACCAAAACAACACAACACCAACACAACAACAACAACACCAAAACAACACAACACCAACACAATACCAACACAACACAACACCAAAACAACACAACACCAACACAATACCAACACAACACAACACTAAAACAACACAACACCAACACAACACAACACAACACCAACACAACAACAATAACACCAAAACAACACAACACCAACACAATACCAACACAACACAACACTAAAACAACACAACACCAACACAACACAACACAACACAACACCAACACAACAACAACAACACCAAAACAACACAACACCAACACAATACCAACACAACACCAACACAACACAACACAACACCAAAACAACACAATACCAAAACAACACAATACCAACACAACACAACACAACACCAACACAACACAACACAACACCAACACAACACAACACAACACAACACAACACAACACCAACACAACACAACACAACACCAACACACACTCAGTGTATTTCCAGTGGTGACCTCATGCTGCAGCAGTAGGCAGAAATAAAAAAGCACATTTTGTATTATTGTGTCAACGTGGTTATGACATTTACTCTTCCTAACGAAACATCGTATTAATCATCAAATTATGAAGCTCAAAATTACAAACTAAGCATTGCTGAACAGTCTATATGTCCCCCGACTTCCTGTTTCAACTGCATATGTGTGGAATTACCGAAGCATCGAAACACAAGACTTTACAGGAAACTTCAACAGACCGGATCCAACAGGTTTCACAGCTAGCTGCCTTAACTCTTCACATCACATGCTGCTGTACAAATCAAGGATTAAGCACTGGGTTAATACGTCAAACAGCAGCATGACCCGTGTGTGTGTGTGTGTGTGTGTGTGTGTGTGTGTGTGTGTGTGTGTGTGTGTGTGTGTGCGTGTGTGTATTTAACCCTTATTGGGTTAGGCTTTTCTGTTGGTTGTGAAACAGGAAAACTGACGGGTTTCACAACCAACACACAACAGGGACAAAGTACTTGAAAGAGAGAGAGAGAGAGAGAGAGAGAGAGAGAGAGAAGAGAGAGAGAGAGGAGAGTGTGTGTGTGTGTGTGTGTATGTGTGTGTGTGTGTGAGAAAGAGAGAGTACAATTTACTTATACAGATCAACGATTAAGCGCTTTAACTTTTAATACATCAGAGAGCAGCATGAAGCGCGTGAGTGTGTGTGTGTGTGTGTGTGTGTGTGTGATCCTACATTTCCTCCTCAGATATGTCAGCAGTGTCATTTCAGGATCAGGATTCTTCTCCACAATCTGCGGAAAAATCAGAGTTTCTGATAAATCTACTGAAAATTAAAGTGTCTGACTGCTTTGGTTACAGGTTCAGCATTATTATTATTATTATTATTATTATTATTCATTATTACAACACAACAGCAAACCTGTCATAAATACAAAATAACAGCTGTGTCTTAATCATTTCAAAGCAGGGAAATGAAGTAATTAAGTTAGAGCAGCCTCAGCAGGCATGAAGATGATATTTTCATCTCCTATACTGTCACTACAATATTTCTATAATATTCTTATAGGGAATTATAATGTGGGATATTACAGTGAATGTAAGTGTAACCTCACCATTGAGTATCACAGAATCTTAATTTAGGAATACAATACCAGAAAATGATGGTGGTAAGGACAGTGTAAATTTAGTACCATAAACACAATATACAGTATATGTCGCTATGGGAATATTATAGGCCTATTATGAGAACTAAAAGTACTTTAACATACAATGTTACTATAAACAACACAACTATACTATAATAATGTTACTATAAACTCACTAAAGAGCACCAGGTACAGAATCCCCTCACAGAAAATCCACATGAATTTCACAAGTGGAAAATCCCATTTGAAACACATGGCATCACATGGGCAATCTGTGGAACACATGTGCTTCACACATGTGAAATATGAGGTTTTGGAACATTTTCAGGTGCTCCATAACATGTGATAACATTTGAAATTCATGTGTTTCTTCTGATCAAATCCTATTACAGGAATATTCCAGTGATATGGTCAATGTAAACTCACTATTGAATACCACAGAGACACTTTCAGTTCCTAAATCAATATTACAAAAGATAAAAAATACTACAAAGTATGATAAGGTCACTACAAACTCTCTATAGAGGACCATATGATCCTAAAGGAATATTATATAAGATAAAAAATACTATAAAGTACAATAAAGTCACTATAATCTCACTCTTCAGTCCCTATAAGAATATTATAAAAGATAAAAAATACCATTAAGTATGATAAGGGTGCAGTAAGACATGCATTTTTATTTGCTGCTATTGAGAGACATTCAAAATGTATGTATGCAATGATGCTGGTTATTTCAGTCCAAACACACGCCAACATTGCTCCTCCTTTAGTGTTGCTTGGGATGTAAAGACAGCAGGCAGCCAGGTGTGAGCTGCTGATGGTGTGAGCTGACACTGGGTCAGTTCAGCAGGAGCAGAGGCAGCGGTGCCAGCCGACCTACTTTTGTACATATTATTATTTTCCAGGTGAGTCAAGTGTCACCGAGCAGCTACATGTATCCATAGTAATGTAGGTAAGCTAACCAAACCGTTATTCCTGTTCTAGGTTGCCATTTATGTGTTTTTATGGTCAGCTAAGCTAGCAGAATAACCGTTCTTTGTTTGTTTGGCGATATGTGTTTTGTGCTGTTCAATTATTTTAACTTAAAAAGGAGCCAAAAGTTCGTTATGTAGCTTAAGCTAACGCCGCAGCAGACCGTCGCCATGGTAACGGCGTACAAGGCTGTGACGTTGGTTGTGAGTTTTTATGAATGAAAGTGCAGGCTTTAATGATTATTTGGCAACCATCTGGCCGATATATCGATGTAATATCGATATGGTGATATGAGACTGGATATGGTCTGGGATTTGTTATGGTAATATGGTGATATAGATTAAATATTGTCTTTTCCTGCCCTGAAAGGCTGCATTACAGTAAAGTGATCAAATTTTATGAATTTATTCAACTGAGCTGAGTGAAATTAACAATGCCTCTCTTGATTGATCATCATATCCACATTACTAAGAATAATTTCTCAGAATTTTCTTCTGGACCGCCCAAGTGCCATGACTCCATGTGGCAAGCGGGCCGGATGAAAGTGGGGGTCGTGGGCCCGTCTTGGGCCACAATAGTTTTGTTATCTGGGTCAACACCTCAACACAGTAGACACTTTTATAGTTTTTATAGTGCTATATTGATCTATATTGGCTTATATCTTTTGCATGATTTTTATTTTTATTTACCTCATTTTTATTACCTTATTACCTTCCTGTACTTTGCTCTGCATTGTACTGTGCATGGGGTCAATAAAGTGCAATCTTAATCTTAAAGGGACTATTTTAGTAAAGTTCCTGGTTATCTTGCCTATTTCAAAATGCATAGAAGCATAAATTCATGATTGGCTTCATAGTCTAAATTCATGAATTTATGCTTCCATGCATTTTGGAAGAAAAGAAAAAATTGAAGAAAAACTAACATGTCATTTGCCTGTAATATACCACAGGAAGTACCACAGGAAGTACCACAGGAATACCACAGAGTAGTACTACAGGAAAAAAATAATACCACAGGAATTTACCACATAACCTGCTGATGACCATGTGATTAAGATGGCTGACCAATTTAGCACCAACTGAACATTTTTTGTCCTTTCTTGCTTTGCAACTAAAGTACATTCAGTTCATTCCTGATGACCATAAACAGTGAGGTGAAAAAGCATCAGCATAAGAGACACTGCAGAGCGCGTCACACTGGGAAAGCCCCGCCCACCGGGGGGGAAACAATGTCACTAACAAACCGGCAAAAACGGCGATTGGGAGGAAATCTTTTCAGACACGGACAGCCTGACGAGGTTTTCCTGTTTTCCAGCAGACAGTCTGTCAGAGAATTATTTCACACACTGAGAGGAGAAGATACACTGAGAAAATGAACTGAACTGGCCTCCATCACTGTGCTTTTTCAATAAAGCTGATAAATGATCCCACACAGTGACCTGAAGTGAAATACTTCGACATTTACCACTACTTTATTTAATCACCAGGTAAGATAATAAATTGACCTTGAATAATTTCACTTCATATTTAAAAATCGGAAATACAGCTTTGCTTTTCAGACTGTAAGTTTGAGCGATGCTGACATGACATTGGTTATTAAAGTGGATTGTTGCTAAGTTAACTCTCTTATGTTAGCTAACAAGTCAGTGAGATTTCTCATTACTTTGCTCCTGGACTGACTCAATACAGAGCAAACTGTCTGAGACACATGAACACATGAATCTGTATAGAGGAACTGGCTCAGTGATGTTAGCTGAGCAGCCTGATGTTAGCACAGCATGCAGCTTTTAAACACATTTTAACATTCAGGTTATCTAACAAGAATATAACTAGATAATTACTGGTAACTTACTGACCAGTGACAAAACACTGGTCACATTATAAGTGTATTTACTCTCAGGTCCCAAAGTTTCCCTTCTCCACCCTGAGCCTGTCAGCTCCTCTCTGCTTACAGTCTGGAGTCAGTTTTCTTCTGATCGGCTCCTTGTTTTACTCAGGAGCCCAAAAAACTGTAATTTGTGGTTTTTCAGTTTGTAGCTGTGCAGCACCACACAACAGCTGTTAGGCTGTTTAATTTGGGGAATAATGACAATGATGTTACATTCAGTCACACAAGGTGACTGGAGAGCGGTGCAGCGGTTTCCCTCATGATGGGCGTGGCCTATTTTATGCTCTGTCTCTATATGCTGGTCAAGTAAGTGACCATCATAAGCTGGTTTAGACCCTATAAAAATATTATAAAAGATAAAAATACCATTAAGTATGATAAAGTCACTATAACTATATCGAGTTCCATAACCACACTTTAGGTCCCTATAGGAATATTATAGTGATATTACAGATGGTAAACATACCATAAAGAATGATAAAATCACAATAAATTCACTATTTAGTCCCTGTAGTAATATTATACAAGATAAAAAAAAATACCATTAAGTACTATAAGGTCACTATCCCTACAGGAATATTATAGGAAATGACAGGAATACTACAGAATATTACAGTGATTTCCCGCAGGTAGACAGTAGTTTCTCCATTATAAACTCCAGCTGGAATTCATTTTAATATGACCAGGCTGTTTACTGTTAATTACCTTCTTCCCATTAACGAAGAAGATGAGTTCATCGGTCCCGGTTCCGGTCCCGATCCCGATCCCGGTGTCGGTCCCGGCCATTCCCTTCATATTCCCATTTCTCTCCATGTTTCAGATCCGTCTGTCGTCTGCTGCTTCCACTACAGTCTCTCTCTCTCTGTCTTTCTGTTTATGTCTCTCTCTCTCAGTTCAGTCTCTTTCTCTTTCTATCTCACTCTCTCACTCATTATGTCTAAATGTAAATACAAAGTCTCTTTCTGTTCAAAGTCTACCTCTCTCTCTCTCAGTCCAGTCTCTTTTCTCTGTCTGTCTCTCTCTCTGCCTCAGTTCAGAGTCTATCTCTCTCTCTGTTCAGAGTGCCATAGTGAGACAGTCCACGACTTGTCTGTCTGATTGGTTTCATGTCCTGGGGGTGGAGCTACAATGTGACCAATCAGGAACCTGCATCAGTTAGTGTTAAACTGTAATCACACATTAACAGGATGTACGAGAACTACAACAGAGTTACTGCTGACTGATTATACAGCAGTTAGCTCCGGTCGGGTCATGTGATTGGACAGGAGGCTGATAGACAGTCTAACAGCACTGGGACGTCTCACTGTATGTATCACTCCGCTGTACAGCTGTAGAATAAAAGACAAAAATCATAATCTGTTGTCTCAAATTACCATTACCTGATCAATAGCTTTGTTTATACACCGGTTGTATAAAAGCAACATCACACTCAGGTTGTGTTGTTCTGGATATCAGCACGACCCGAGTGTGAAATTGCTTAACTGTAGTAGAGCTGTGATTATATGTTAGTAAGATAAGATAAGAGAAGATTGCACTTTATTGAGCAGCAACTGGCGGAACAATGCGAAGGCAGTAGCCTACAGGAAAGGTAATATAATAAATATAAACTATAAATGATAGTGCAAAAGTTCTGTGCCATAAATGGACTCTGTGCAAGATTGAGTCCAAGGATTGAATCCAGAGGTGAGTAATGTGGTCCAGTTTCAGGTTTCAGGTTTTAAGTGAAGTAATCAAAGTTTGAAGTTAAATGGCGGTTGGGGGAGAGGAGTCCAAGGGGCAAGATGAGTTTCTGTCTGTTTCTGACTGAACTGATCATTTCATCACTGATCCATCTGATTGATTTAGTGTTTAGATAATGTCAGCTTGTTAGCTAGCTAACCATAGCATCTGGTCAGCTAACCATCACTGTCTTGTTAACACAAATGTAAACAGTTGGTTTTGTCTTTGAAAGCTAGCTAACTGCCAGCAGGCTAATTTAGCAAACAGATGTTAACATGCAGCTACAAGCCACTGCTAACGCTACCTGCTACTAGCTATGTTAGCTAGTGTCCTAATCAGATGTGTTAACAAGAAGACTGTGATGGTTAGCTGACGAGATACTATGGTTAGCTAGCTAACTAGCCAGTAGGCTAATTTAACAAAGTAACTGATGCTAATGCCAACATGCTACTGCTAGCTTCTACTAGATACGTTAGCTAGTGTGTAAATGAGATAAAACTCTTCCTTCCTGTATGTTTATTAATCTTAAAGTGATTTTGAACATGAATTACATTGGCTGTGAATACTGTTTGCTTTATCAGACATGACATCAGTATATTTACATTCAATCAGTCACATGATAATCAAAAAGCTAACTTAATGTGTTACTAGAGCTAATCTACTTAATATCACTAAAGGAATAATCTCCTCGTCTTCATCGAACATCAAGTTGGTCAAAGAGCTTATTTCTCAAAAATGCAGGTGCATTCCTTTAAAGACATGAATAAAAAACAATAAATAATAGCCTAGTAATATATAAATAAGATTACAAAAGCCTGGCTAACAGAGGTAGGTCAAAACCATACAGATAATGGCATGAAGAAAGAAAACAATTTTTTCCCTAAAATATTCACTAGACATTCAAGTTACAGTGAAATGAAAAATGACTGTTTCACCTTGTTAGCTATTTTTTCCATATCATAATATACACTTATTTAACAAAACAATGGCCATACATTTTTTTTTTTTTTTTTTCTTTAAGTTTTATATCAAAATCCCGTTACCTTTCCTTCCTGGAAATGGTAAAAGTCATCCAACAGCTGACTGATCAGTTACAGTGTTTTAGAGGGGGAGTTCAGGAATGATGGAAAATTGATTTGTATGGAGCACAGTGGGGTTTTGTCAGGTTTCAAGAGCCTGAGGACGAAAACATGGAAACTGACAGTGGGGGAAAGATGTAGCCTACTGTTAAGTTTGCTGATATTTGACTTCAGTAGAAGTAAAAGTACTTGTGTAAAAATGTACTGCTGCAAAAGTACAAAGTGTGTGATTTAAAATGTCCTCAGAGTAAAAGTTCCTGAGTTCCTCTTTAGAACAGAGAACGTTGTCAGCTGTGATCTTTTCCATGTGATTCTAACAGGAGAGAGGACAGAGTTCACACTAGATTCTTTTCACTGGAAACATTAGAAATGAGAAAATAAAGTACAGAAACAAAGTAAAGTCAGATTCCTCTTCTCACTGTGAATGGATCCACAGTCTGATGGAGAGACACACAATCTGTTCTGTGATGGATGGATTTAAAATGGACTGGAGGACAAAACTGCAGGAGAGATGGACTGAAGGGAAAGTCAAATACTGACTTGAAAAATGACTGAGTCAGTTACAGTAACATGAGTAAATGTAATTGAAAACTATGACACCACAGACACACCCTCCACACCCACTACAGCCTCCTGCCCTCTGCAGGTCGATCCAGCTCCCTGTCCCTCAGGACTAGAAGGGCCACATCTAGTTCTGTGCCTACGTCCATCTGCATCCTGAACTGCCACCTCTCCTCTCCCCACCTGCCCCCCTGCAGGGAAACTGACTGACTGTTATTATTGCACCACTGCTGCCCCCAGGACTGTAGTAGTAGTGTGCATTTTATTCTTAGTAGTATTGTGTATTTTATTGAGTTTCTCTTAAGCCGCGGCCACACTGATCCGTCAGAAAACGGACAGAATTACTAACAGATTTCTGTCCGTTGGGCTGTTATGGAACGTCAACGCTATTTTAAAAAAAACGCCTCTGATTTGCGGTGACGAATCAGCTGATTTAACTTTCTGTCAAAACGGAAATCTGACGGAGACGGACGCATCATCAGCGTTGCCCGGACAACGGACAGCTCTCATTGAAAATGAATTGAAATGAACGGAGACGGACAGACACAACGGATCAGTGTGGCTGCAGCCTTAGTATTTTACAAGGACTAATTATTATATTGATGACTGAGTTTTTTGGTTTTGTGGTTGCTGTATTTGTCTTGGCTGTACGCTGCACAAACAAAGTTCCTTTTGAATTTGAATTGAATTGGTTACTTCCAGCCTTGGAAAGCAAGAAGAAGAAGAAAAGCTCAGTGTTGGAATACATTAACTAGTTTATCTGCAGTCAGCTGTGTGTTTAACCCACTTCACAGACACACAGAGTCTCTGTGGGTCACACAGTGCTGACTGATATCACTCCTCATGCCGTGTGAGACTCTGCTGCCCTTTGACTCGTCAGACGACTCTGTGGCTTTTTACACTTAAATTGATTTAATGAAGGTTTTTATCCACAGCGTCTCACAGTACAATGAGCGCTTAGAGGAACAGCCCGGCCTCCAGCCTGATGACTGGGCAGATTCCTCTCTATCAGACAGGCTTGGAAAAGTTTTCATAAGCAGAAGGACCGCAGAGTTTCTTCAACCCACAGAGCAGCGAGTCTCTCTTCACTGGGCCTGTCAACGAGAGACTAAAAAAGACTTTCAAGGTTTTCACCAAATAGAGAAAATGGTGGGGACTCGAGTCACATGACTTGGAGTCAAGTCACATGACATGGACTCGAGTCACATGACTTGGAGTCAAGTCACAGTTTGAATTGCTTTAGACTTGACACATGAAGAGAAGACTTGGGACTTGACTCTGACTTGTACTCTGATGACTTGAAAAGGTTTCTAAAGACTTGACTTGAGATCTTGTGTTTGTGTAAATGACTCAGATTGAAAGTGATGAGATTTGTTCCAGCAGACGCCTGAATTTAAATTCTGTTTTCTGAATTTGTATGGAATGATTGAATTTATTGAAGTTTAAACTGATTATAGAAATCAAACTCATGATGCTCTTACCGAGTTTTTATCCTATTAAAACCATATTGCATTGAAAAGTCCTAGATATTTAGTTTTCTTTAAGATATTAAATTGATACTGGACTCTTGATTTGTTCTGACTTGACTTGCTGTTCTACATTTAGACTTGAGACTGACTTAGGACTCATGTGAAGTTGACTTGGTCACAGCTCTGGACAGACAGTGTACAGCGTCTGCTCCTTTAAGTCCACAGGGTTAAACCTCCATTTCAGGTCCATAAATCCACAATATCAGCCATGCAATCATCACACAAACTCATCAAACGGCTCCACCCGGCGGTCAGTCTGTGTCACACAAAACAAACACACACTTCTCCTCCCTTCCTCCCCCGCTGTGAAGCAGTCGGTCCTGTGTGTTCCTCCTCAGCTGAAACACCGAGCTTCACCGTGTCGGTCTGTGTGCGATGGGCCGGAGGTGAACCCCGGCCGCTCCGGTCCCCGCAGAGCAGAAGGTTGTCGGTTCGAGTCCCGAGGCGCCGCCGCTAACCGGTCGCCGTCGGTTACGACCGAGGAAGGAAGCAGACCGCTCTCTCCCGGCGGGCAGAACTCAAAACCCAGGCTGCTTCCACTGCTTCAGCAGACAAACAGATGAGAAGAAAACCTGGTCGCCTGGAGACTCGCAGACCGAGCCTCGAGAAAAAGTTCCTTTATTTTACATGAGATAGAAAGTTCTGCGGTCAGACTGATTTTTCCTGCAGCCTAACAGACATGTTTCAGTCCTGCAGCAGTTCATCAGGTTTGAACTCCTCAGAGTTAAGATGGTTTCTCGTAATTATGACTTAGGATCTCCTCCTCCTCTCCCCCTCTCTCCTCCTCCTCTTCCACCTCTTCTGTCCCCTCTCCTCCTCTCTCCACCACCCCTCTCCTCTTCCTCCCCTTTTTCTCCTCTCCTCTTCTCTCCCCTCTCCTCTCTTCCTCCTCTTCTCTCCCCTCTCCTCTTCTCTCCCCTTTCCTCTCCTCTCCTCTCCTCTCTTCCTCCTCTTTTCTCCCCTCCTCCTCTCCTCTCCTCCTCCTCTCCTCTCTTCCCCCTCTTTTCTCCCCTCTCCTCCTCCTCTCCTCCTCTTCTCTCCCCTCTCCTCTCCTCCTCCTCTCCTCCTCCTCCCCTCTTCACTCCAGCAGGTGGAATCCTCCTCTTCTCTCCTCTCTTCCTCCTCCTCCTCCTCCCTCTCCTCCTCCTCTCTCCTCCTCCTCCCCTCCCCTCCTCCTCCTCCCTCTTCACTCCAGCAGGTGGAATCCTCCTCTCTCCTCCTCCCCTCTCCTCCTCCTCCTCCCTCTTCACTCCAGCAGGTGGAATCCTCCTCTCTCCTCCCTCAGTTTCTCTCTCCTCCTCCTCCCCTCTTCACTCCAGCAGGTGGAATCCTCCTCTCCCCTCTCCTCTCTTCCTCCTCTCTCCTCTCCTCTCCTCCTCCTCCCCTCTTCACTCCAGCAGGTGGAATCCTCCTCTCCCCTCTCCTCCTCCTCTCTCCCCTCTCCTCTCCTCCTCCTCTCTCCCCTCCTCCTCCTTCCCTCTTCACTCCAGCAGGTGGAATCCTCCTCTCTCCTCCTCTCCTCCTCCTCTCTCCTCCTCCCCTCTTCACTCCAGCAGGTGGAATCCTCCTCTCTCCTCCCTCAGTTTCTCTCTCCTCCTCCTCCCCTCCTCCTCCTCCCCTCTTCACTCCAGCAGGTGGAATCCTCCTCTCTCTCCTCTCTTCCTCCTCCTCCTCCTCCCCTCTCCTCCTCCTCTCTCCTCCTCCTCCCCTCCCCTCCTCCTCCTCCCCTCTTCACTCCAGCAGGTGGAATCCTCCTCTCTCCTCCTCCCCTCTCCTCCTCCTCCTCCCTCTTCACTCCAGCAGGTGGAATCCTCCTCTCTCCTCCCTCAGTTTCTCTCTCCTCCTCCTCCCCTCTTCACTCCAGCAGGTGGAATCCTCCTCTCCCCTCTCCTCTCTTCCTCCTCTCTCCTCTCCTCTCCTCCTCCTCCCCTCTTCACTCCAGCAGGTGGAATCCTCCTCTCCCCTCTCCTCCTCCTCTCTCCCCTCTCCTCTCCTCCTCCTCTCTCCCCTCCTCCTCCTTCCCTCTTCACTCCAGCAGGTGGAATCCTCCTCTCTCCTCCTCTCCTCCTCCTCTCTCCTCCTCCCCTCTTCACTCCAGCAGGTGGAATCCTCCTCTCTCCTCCCTCAGTTTCTCTCTCCTCCTCCTCCCCTCCTCCTCCTCCCCTCTTCACTCCAGCAGGTGGAATCCTCCTCTTCTCTCCTCTCTTCCTCCTCCTCCTCCTCCCTCTCCTCCTCCTCTCTCCTCCCCTCCCCTCCTCCTCCTCCCCTCTTCACTCCAGCAGGTGGAATCCTCCTCTCTCCTCCTCCCCTCTCCTCCTCCTCCTCCCTCTTCACTCCAGCAGGTGGAATCCTCCTCTCTCCTCCCTCAGTTTCTCTCTCCTCCTCCTCCCCTCTTCACTCCAGCAGGTGGAATCCTCCTCTCCCCTCTCCTCTCTTCCTCCTCT
>NW_027282410.1:17500-20003 GCF_046629955.1 Centroberyx affinis | reverse complement strand
TGTCCGTTTGTTGTAATACACACACACACACACACACACACACACACACATACACACACACACACACACACTTTCTTACTTGTACATACCCTTTCAGTCAGACTCTCGGTCTCAAATACAAGCACACAAATCCAGAAATGCTTTAAGAAAACTGTACATACTCTCAAACAGTCATATAGTCCAAAAATCTTAAAACAGCCGTGTTTGTTTGTTTGTTTCATCCTACCTGGTGTCCCAGATGGGTGGGGTCAGGTGATTTGTCCTTGACAAAAAAGTCTGCTTGGTTGATATTTTAAACTAATCTCAAGTTTTACACTGATTGACTTGTTCCATGTGACAAACCCCACCCATCTGGCACACCAAGGAGGTTAAAACAAACACTAAGACTAATTTGCCTAGCACACACACACACTGACACAAACTGAACCTTTAAGCATGCAATCTGTGGTGACTAAGGTAACGATGTAAATACGGTATAAATGCCTTTGTCTTTTTTTATGTTTTCTTATTTAAATGAAAAAACAAAAAATCATAATTATGTATGTACATCTTTCTAATTCCATCCTGCCTAATTCAATGAGATGTTTGAACTGCTGCCTTTTATGTTTGTAGAGAATGAAACGTTGAATTTGATAAATAAAGATATAAACTAAACACTCAGCGCTGTTTGTTTTTATAACTTTTAATCATCCGGGGAGGTTTTGCTGATCACGCCTGGCTCTTTAACAGCAACGCCCTTCTTCATATTCCTAGTATGTCTCTTGAGTTTTAAGTTTTAGTTTTTCTTAAGTCTTCAAACTAAATCATCAATTATAGATATTCATTGATTAACTGTTTACACATCAGGAGGTCTGATGCTGCGTTCAAGTCACATCAGAAGAAGCGGAAAACAAGATGACGTTTAGTTGCTACAACTTGTGTGAACGGCCACATCCAAAATCATTTTTATTTATGAATTTAGAATTAACTGTAAACGAACTGCAGCTGATGTTGTTCACTTATTGTAAGTAGAGTAATTGTATCTTCTGTAATCTCTTCTTCAGTCCGTGGTTATAATGGAACGCTGCCCTGGGAGTCCATTTTGTAGTCAATATAGTTTCATGATAGTCATGACATGAAGGCTAACTCCCAAGTCCTAAGTCATGAATAGTCGGAACAGTAGTGCAGAAACGATGAGTCGATTAATCAGTTAGTCGATCGACAGAAAATGAATCGATTATAATTTTGATAATCGACTAACTGTTTTAGTCATTTATCAGTAAAAACACCAAACATTTGCTGGTTACAGCTTCACAAATGCTAAGATTTGATGCTTTTCTCTGTTTCATGTCATTATAAAATGAATACGTTTTGGTTTTTTTTGTCTGCTGGTCAGACTGAGGAAAACATTTGAAGAATCACTTTGGGCTCTGGGAACTTGTGGTGAGCATTTGTCATCATTTTTTACATTAAATAGACCTCGTAAGTCGAGTGACGTCAGCCTTTCCCAAAGGTTTCCAGTTCCATAGTGGTTTCTCTATGGGGAAAGTGAACGGGGTTTCACATAATCGTCCCGGTCACAGTCTGCGTTTAATGCAGGATTTTTAAACTTGGTCTGTTTTCACTGACGTATATTTATCTCTCTAATGGCACTGGATCCGTTGATTTCTGTAACTGTTTTCTAAAAAAAAAAAAAAGAATTGATAGATTAATGGATAATGAAAATAGTGGTTAGCTGCAGCCCTACATCAGTGATTCTCAACCTTTTTCATATCAAGGACCCTAATTTTGCACACATTAGAGCCATGGACCCCATTTGATGAGATTTTGTCTCAGACCCAAATCTGAGAATATTTTTATTGTTAGATATGTTTTTGTCCAGAATTCCATGACCATCTGTATTGTAGGTAGAGAGATAACAGAGAAACTATGATCAGAACAGTCATTCTTCTACATTCTCTAACTGTGTTAACTTCTTGTAAATGAAATAATGGTGAAGTTTAATAATTCGTCAATTTGATGGGGACCCCCTGGAACGCTCTCAAGGACCCCTGGTGGTCCCCGGACCCCACGTTGAGAACCACTGCCCTACATGACAGTCAGTCTAACTGCTGCTGTCGATCCTCAGCTCAGTCTCAGGTGTTGAACATGTGTGTCAGTCTCAGTTCAGTCTGAACTCCCAGCAGCCCGAGGCTCTGCAGCTTCAGCTTCATCTCTCTGTCATCATCATCATCATCATCATCATCATGCTGTAAAGCCTCTCTGTGACACCTGGAGGAGCTGCAGGCCGATCAGAGTCCAGCAGCGTCGTAAAAACCTGCAGAGTCACGAGTTCCTGCAGGTCTCAGCAGCTGGAGGGAGCAGCTAACTCACACTGCTGGGTCAGGCTTCATTCACTTCAGTACAGTCTGCAAATATCAACAATGCACAATCCAGAAATTAAGCTTTAATCATTTATATGCATTAAGTACAGTGCTGTGCAAAAGTCTTAGGCACCCTAGAATTTTTATATACATTTTGTCTT
>NW_027282410.1:0-10000 GCF_046629955.1 Centroberyx affinis | reverse complement strand
TCGCTGGGTTTGTTCCAGGCCTGTCAGGGTGGCTCTTCTGTCGGTTACTGCCCCACTTTGTGATTTAGACCAGTGATTTTCAACCTTTTTCATATCGAGAACCCCTAATTTAGTCCACATTAGACCCACGGACCCCCATTTGATGATATTTTGTCCCTCAGACCCAAATCTGAGAATATTTTTATTGTCAGATATGATTTTGTCCAGAGTCCCATGACTGTCTGTACTGTAGGTAGAGAGATAACAGAGAAACTATGATCAAAACAGTCATTCTTCTACATTCTCTAATTGTGTTAACTTCTTGTAAATGAAATAATGCTGAAGTTTAACAATTCATCAGTTTGCTGGGGGACCCCCTGGAACCCCCTCAAGGACCCCTGGTGGTCCCCAGACCCCACGTTGAGAACCACTGATTTAGACTACGATGGGTGTGTTTAAAAAAGTTAGTTTAGGGTTAAGACTCAGGTTTAGGGTTAAGATTAGAATTAGCATTAGCTTTAGGTTAAGGTTAGGCATGTAACAGTGAGGGTTTGGGAATGAATGTAATCAATGAAGTCGGCACATGTATAGTAATGCAAATGTGTGTGTGTGTGTGTGTGTGTGTGTGTGTGTGTGTGTGTGTGTGTGTGTGTGTGTATAGCATGCACATCTGTGTGTATGCTTGTGTTTGCACATTAGTGCACTTGCTCCTGTGTTCACCTATAGGAGACACAAAGGAGCCTGTGTAACATTTATATTTATATACAATATAATATGTGTTTAATTCATTAAAGCAGTGGTTCTCAACGTGGGGTCTGGGAACCACCAGGGGTCCTTGGGGGGGTTCCAGGGGGTCCCCAGCAAATTGATGAATTGTTAAACTTCAGCATCATTTCATTTACAAGAAGTTAACACAATTATAGAATGTAGAAGAATGACTATTTTGGTCATAGTTTTTCTGTTTTCTCTCTACCTACAATACAGATAGTCATGGAATTCTGGACAAAATGATATCTGACAATAAATAATATTCTCAGATTTGGGTCCGGGAGACAAAATCTCATCAAAGGGGGTCCGTGGCTCTAATGTGGACTAGATTAGGCATCCTTGATATGAAAAAGGTTGAGAATCACTGCATTAAGTTGAGTGAAGACGAAAAATCTAGTAGTTTTTGAGTTTTTGCATTGGTTAATAACTTTTAATCCCTTCCTCTAAGACACTGTATGATAGTAAACTGCCGGTCTGAAAACAGGAGACATTGAGGCTGATTAGCTGCACAACAGCCTGGAAAACGAACTAACTAAAGTCTGAAACCTGCTGATAGATCTGTTCAGTTTGGACTCTTTGGTGGATTTTCCTGGTTCCTGCCTGCAGTTTGTTCTGCTGGCTGAACATTCAGACCAGAGTTTCACTTTTCAACATATTAACCTGTCTGCATATGCAGGAAAATCTACTGTATGCAGCTGTAGAATATTTTTATGAATGTAATTACAGCCTGTTACTCTTACTGCCATATTCATACTCTAAACTATATTCACTTTATCTGTTTCTCTCCTTCAATTCAGTTTAATTCTATCTGTCTATCAGTTTCTGTCTTTCCCTCTCTTTAGATTTTTATCTCACTGTCTTTCCATGTCTCTCTCTCTCTTTCTCTCACTCACTCACACAGTTTCTCTCTCTTTCTCTCACTCCCTTCATCTATTTCCCCGTCTCTCTCTCTCTTTCTGTCTCTCTATCTCGCTCTGTGTGTCTATCTTTGTCTCTGTATCTCTCTCTATCTCCTTTCTCTTTACCTCCTTTCTCTCTTTCTCTCTCACACTTTCACTCTCTCCCTCCATCTGTCTCTCTCTCCATATCTGTCTCTAGATCTCTTTCTTTCTGTCTTTCTGTATGTCTCTCTCCCGTTCTGTCTCTGTATCTCTCTCACCTTTCTCTCTTTACCTCTCTTTCTTTCGCTCTAACTCTCTTTCACTCGCTCTCTCGGTCTCTCTCCATCTGTCTCTCTCTCTCTCTTTCTCTTCATTTCACTTACTGTCTCTCTCGTCTTTCACTTTCCCTCTTTCTCATGTTACCCTTTCTCTCTTAATTTCTCTCTCTCTCTCTCTCTCTCTCTCTCTCTCTCTCTCTCTCTCTCTCCCTCTCTCTCTCACACACACACACACACACAGGTCTGGTTGTGTGTCCAGTAGTAAATCAGAGTGAGGTTTTCCTCTGGAGTTTCCACTGAGCTGGACCAAACCAAGCAGAGCCAGTCAAATAAAGAGGAAACTGGAGCTTTATTCAATACAGAGACTGTGTGTGTGTGTGTGTGTGTGTGTGTGTGTGTGTGTGTGTGTGAAGGTTGATCTAATAAAGAGACTGGAGTGTTCCCGTCCTCCAGGTGTCTACATCTAGACCTACAACCAGTGGGTGACTAAATCTGCCCTTTAAACCACTACAGCCAAACACCATGAGGTCTGTGTGTGTGTGTGTGTGTGTGTGTGTGTGTGTGTGTGTGTGTGTATTTCTCTGTATGAGTTGTAGAAAGAGCAGATAGAATCTAACTTCAAGCCTTCAGAGAGAGAGAGAGAGAGAGAGAAACAGACAAATTAATGTAGAACTCTCTTCTTTTTCGATCTGGATCCTATTTATTTAATGTCTTTTTCCATCATGTTGATCACTTCTGACCAAAATCTCATCATTTTCTTCACTATAGAGCTACTAACATGTTGCTCGCCTGGGTTCAGCTCTCCAGTATATTTCTGACAGGCAAACAGACTCCAGAAATCAACCCCAAAAGCATCCAAACCATGTTTTTCTCAACATACTGATTGTTCGCTCTGTAATCAGACGGGTCGGAAAGTGAGTTTTGAAACCCATAAATCTCAGCACCTGGCTAAATAAGGTGGTCATTTTGTAGCATCTTACTTGCTGCCCCTTTAACAGGTAAGTTGACCAACGAGCCGATCTCTCTCAGATTTACTGTATTCCTTGAACTTCCTCATTCATGGTTGTTATGGCCTTTGCCAAATCCTGCCCATGGTTTGGGGAGTGCTGCTGTCCGTCTCTCTCTGCTTCAGACCCGCCTCCTTTGACTCACTGATTGGTGTGTGAGGTCAGGCGGCCTCACCTGGAGCTCGTTGGCAATCAGGACCAGTATAAAAGCCGCAGAGAAGCTCCAGTCTCTGCCACTTGGCCACTTGTCGGCTGTCCCGTTAGTTCATGTGTTGCTGCAGCAGGTTTCCTGTTTGATCTGTTTCTTTTGTGGCTCAGATTGTGATGTTGTGGAGGCTCTGCAGGGCTGTGCTGCCGTTTGCCCCTTTTAAAAATTAAAAAATCCTTTATCCCCACTGCCATTGCACAGCTCAGCAGCATCTAGGAGGGAACCTACGGACTTACTGAGCTGAGCTAGCACACAGCACTTTATATCTTGCACACAGCACTTTATATTTAGTATTCCATTTTTAACTGCCACTGGTCAACTTTTTAACTGCCTGAGATTTTACTACATGTACTGTGTTCTCTTTTTATGTGCACTTATGTTCTTATATGTACTGTATTGTAAGTGAGCTATGCACCACCGAAAGACAAATCGCCATTATTGCCTGCACTAATGGACAATAAAGTTTTCTTGAATCTTGAATCTTTCTCCTGTTTTTGGTCAGTTAGGGAGTTCAGAATTGTACTTTTAGTTAACCCAGTTATTTTATTTCTAGGCAGTGTGGTAGTGATGGGAATGACGGCTCTTTGAAGGGAGCCGGATCTTATGGCTCTGTTCCTGTTTTTTAGGGGGTGGGAGTTTATCTGCGAAATAATCACTAGGATAATGATAGGGTAAGATTTGGATCAGATTCAAACTTAGACATCCCACCAATATAATTTCATTTCGCATGTGTGGAGAGATGCATAATCGTGGAGAGATGTCTGTCTTGTTTTAGGTCTTGTGCCAGTGGGTCTATGAGAGCTCGGTGCCTGGCCAGGCAAAGATGTAGGCCCAGTGCTAGTGTCAGAGGTAGATGACTGGGTGTGAGTGACAGTGGATCACTGACTTGTACCTGATGTGGTTTTGGTTTCAGCAGAAGCACTGGCGCCATCGTTATCTTGGTCATCATTATCTCTCCTCGGCCACTTGCACCGTGTGATGTTGTGTTTTTAAGTGGCGGTGAAGATTGTTTGTTGACCCTGCTCTAAATGATATTTTTGATTTGCAAATATTGCACTCCGCTTGATCGTTGCTTTTATTGCTGAAGTGCATCCAAATGCTGCGTTTTCGAGTTTGGCTCATTTTCTACCTCTTGTGACTGGCTGGTTCTCACTGTTCACATAAAGGGGAGTGGGTTTTTAACCTTGCGAGGCAGTAGACCATCTGGTGCGTCAGGTTAAGTGGATTTAGGGCAGGCAGTGAAATTTGGGCACAGCGATAAAAAGAACAGCTCTCACCATAATGACTCGGTTCCCTTTGTTCGTACCGAAGAGCCGTTGAAAAGAATCAGATCACTGCAGTGTGGGTTTAAGTTTATTTTGGCCTTGGCCACCCCGAAGTCTTTTAAAGCTTCCTTTGACTTACTGATTTTTTCTCGTCTCACCCGGGTCGAATGTTGGATTATGTGTGTGTGTGTGTGTATGTGTGTGTGATGCTTGAAAGACCTTGACTTGACTCAGACTGTTGTGTGAATGAAAACAAACATGCATACCCTCCACACACATCTACACACACACACACACACACACACACACACACACACACACACACTCAGGCATGCACAAACACACACCTGAACCATACTGTACAAACACACATATACCAACTCCACCACATACAGCCTATATACCAACACATGCATACACACAACATACATTCACACCTGTACAAGTACACACCTGAATATGTACACACACACACACACACACACACACACACACACAGTCCTGCAACACCACTAACAGACTGCATGTTAAGAAACTTCACAGTTGAAGGGGCGGCCAAGTCTTTTTCTCACTCTGGGACCAATAACTCTCCTCATCCGCTTTAATTGCTGTTTACTGTTTATCATTTTAACATGCTGGCAATTATGAGCCATTTCCTGTCAGCCAATCAGAATTGAGGAAATGTCTTAAAAAAAATTACTGCAGCTCTTATAAGCCTCAAGGTTTAGACAGTCGACAGCATTTTTCCCCTGAATATACGGCTTGTAATAATTATGTCTGAGGTATATAATGTGTGTGTGTGTGTGTGTGAGAGAATCAATGTATAGTGTGTGTGTGTGTGTGTGTGTGTGTGTGTGTGAGAGAAGGAAGACATTTTCCCTTATAAACACACTGCAATGATGGAGTCTCACGCAAAAGGATTCTCTCAACATGCCAAGCAAAATGTGTTTTTTTTTTCACAGATGTTTTCATTCGTAACATGAATTAAACAAAATTATCCACATTTTGTTGTTATTTTTGGGACGTTTACACTGAGAAAACAACCTTGTCTTCCAAGGAAAACATTTGTTTTTACGGGTTTCAGGATGAAACCAACACATCTCATGATTTTTAACACTTAACACTTTTACACTTCTACCCTCTTTTCAGACTTGTAAATCATGTTTTAAAGGCTATCTGTAGCATTTTTAAACATCAATATATCATTGTCAAATTAATAGTGACACTTTGGTATAAGGTATTGTTATAACTTGGACTCCAGTCACAGTTTTAATTGCTTGAGACTCGACTTGACTTGACTTGGGTTCTGGTGACTTGGAACTTGACTCTGACTTGTCCTCTGATGACTTGAAAAGGTTTCTAAAGTCTTGACTTGAGATCTTGTGTTTGTGTAAATGACTCAGATTGAAAGTGATGAGATTTGTTCCAGCAGACGACTGAATTTAAATTCTGTTTTCTGAATTTGTATGGAATGATTGAATTTATTGAAGTTGAAACTGATTATAGAAATCAAACTCATGATGCTCTTACCAAGTTTTTATCCTATTAAAACCATATTGCATTGAAAAGTCCTAGATATTTAGTTTTCTTTAAGGTATTAAATTGATACTGGACTCTTGATTTGTTCTGACTTGACTTGCTGTTCTACATTTAGACTTGAGACTTGACATTAATGACTTGGACTTGACTTGGACTTGACTTAGTAATCTACATTTGGCCTTGGGACTTGACTTGAGACTTGTGCCTCCAGACTTGAGACTGACTTGGGACTCGAGCAAAGTTGACTTGGTCTCACCTCAGCTGTAGCAGTTGAGGGAGGAGAAACGTTGATTCAGCGATTCAAACCGGTCAAACTTTAGCTAATTTGTCTTTTTTTATTATTTTGAAAAGACACAGTTTAAACGTAATTGTCGTCATTTTGCCATTACTTACTATAGTTACTTTTATTAGTCTGCTGCAGAAAAGCTCACATTATAGCAAACTGCTGTTAATGGAACATGATGGTGCAGGTTTACTGTTTTCATTGTAAACCAGAGAGCAGCTTGTCTCTGCTGAGGAAATCTGTTTTATAGACGCACTGAGGCTGAGTGTTTGTTTGTGTGTGTGTGTGTGTGTGTGTGTGTGTGTGTGTCCTGTCAATCTCCCAGGCTTCAGATGAAAAAGTCATCAGCCAATCTCCAGCGTTCCCAAACTCAACGACAATTCGGAGCCTCTTTCCGAGTCGTTATTTAACGTTTCCAACAAGTCGTTATGTGAAGGACAGCAGGAAACTATATGAAGGAATAAACAGAAGTGCTTCGAATGCACACACACACACACACACACAACACACACACACACACACACACAACACACACACTCAACACACACACACACACAGATGGAGAGACACACAAATACACAACAGACCATTTTAGGAGATGCTGTCCATCCTTATATTCCAAAGTTATTTTCCAAAACACTGTATATCCATTTCAGAATGAAATCATCACCTGTAATGTTGGACAAGTGGACTGGTGACCTGAAGGTTGCGGGTTCGAATCCCCAAACCGGCTGGAAAAACCTGAAGTGGGAAGCGTGACAGTGTGTGACTGTGTGAAAGTGAAGCAGGGTGTGGAGGTGCGCTCATCGAAACTCTCACCTGGAAACATAAATCGATTTGACAATAATTTATGGACCTCGCCATCTAGCGGCCAAAGTGAAGTGCCAGCCGTGTGCCAGCCACAGCCAGGAAGCCCTCGCTCTGCCAGCAGAGATACTGAGATCAGTCAGAGGAAAATGAAGGCTTCCATATGGTGGTCGTATAATTTGTTCTCTCTCTTTATCGGTTTCCACAGACAGAGGGAAGATCTCCAACAGCCGTCCGTCTTCACTGAGGGGAAACCCTCCGGATGTAGAGCCGGACCCCCGTCTGCATGATCCACGTCTCAAAAAAACCTTAAATCTCTCTCTCCTCCATTTAGTCTACATCTACCTTTAATGAGTCACGTGGATTTGACAAGTGAAATCACCTGTTCACTCTGTTTTATGGGAAAAGCAGTAACGCCAAATACTATGCACAGATTATCTGTCTGTCTGTCTGTATTACTATCTATGGCCATGTTTGCATGTGCACAATAATGCAACTATTGATAATCCTTCAAGTACGGCAATAGTCTGATTAAGCCGTTTACATGATTCCATAATTTGATAATTCCCCATAATAAACCTGTTTACATGAGTGAAGTATTTTTGATTTTGATTATCCAAAGAGAACTGTAGGATTCAGTTTTTGTTTTTTTGCTAAAAAAGTAACTTGTTTCCTGTCCTAATATCGGATTTTACCAAAACAATTACAGCCAAGATTCTTCACGACCAGCTTTTTAGTTCATCTAGCTTTTTAGTTTAGCTTTAGTTTTAGTTTACTGTATACTGCAGTCTTCAAGGTTTTCCAGCTGAAGCAAACTTGTTGTTCTGACAAATCCGCCCACGTTATGTTTTTTTCTGACACTCGTCTTAAAAACGTCTCCATCACAGAGTTTACACCGCCTGATGTCTTGTGACACGCAGAACGTAAACTCTTCCAAACTTCAGAAGTGTTGTTTCCTGCTGTCCGCCATCTTGGCCTCACCCACAGTGTCTTGACCACAGTTCAAGAAGTGTGACTGAAGCTCTGTGCGGACAGGATTCGTCTTCAGGACAAAATGTGTAAAGTAGTTGTTAACACGGGACATCTGTCATGTTAGCGGATAAGAGATCTCTGATCCGTCTGCAAAAACTGGACTGTCCAGACTTGAGACTTTGGGTCTGATCTCGACGTTGAAAAAATGACAAGAAAACTTTTGGCTTGTGGGAAGAGGGCCGACAACAACTTCACAATCAAATGTTGATTCAGACGGGACTAGTTTTGCCTGAGGTGACTTTTACTGGGTATTTTACAGGAGGTAAAATAATTTAATTAAAAGGTAAGAGGAGTAAAAGTGACTGACATGGAAGATTGGGACTAAAATTGCAGACATCAATTACATCAGTGGTTCTCAGCGTGGGGTCCAGGGACCACCAGGGGTCCTTGAGGGCATTCCAGGGGGTCCCCAGCAAATTGATGAATTGTTAAACGTCATTATTTTGTCATTTTAGAATGACTGTTTTGATCATAGTTTCTCTGTTATCTCTCTACCTACAGTACAGATAGTCATGGAATTCTGGACAAAATCATATCTGACAATAAAAATATTCTCAGATTTGGGTCCGAGAGACAAAATCTCATCAAATGGGGTCTGTGGCCCTGATGTGGACTAAATTAGGGGTCCTTGATATGAAAAAGGTTGAGAACCACTGAATTACATCACCCCACCTCCTGCTGTAAAACTAACCCTGACTGAATAAGGTTTTAGCTGTATACATGTCCCAACTACTGTCTATTAATGTGAACAAAATCAGAGTACTACACATATTTTCCTGCATTAATACAATCAGAGTTTGATGTTTGATGTTGTTGATGCCTTAATCGGATTATAATCCTAACCCTGAATGTGCATGTAAACATGGATTATGCCTCTATCTTTGCTTCTCTGTCTCTCTCTCTCTCTCACAGGTTGATCTGTCTTCTCCCAGGTCACAGATGTGAGTTTCCTCCTCAGCAGACAGACACTTTGAGTCCGGACTGTCTTGGATCCTCGAACCGCCGCAATCTGACATTTACTTCAACTTGGAAATAAACACATGAAATCTAATTCTGGCAGGATTGAAAAGATCAAGCTGTGACTCATGGTGTGGAACGCATGGGGTGTGTGTGTGTGTGTGTGTGTGTGTGTGTGTGTGTGTGTGTGGTTGTGTGTGTGTGTGTGGACAACAGGCAGGTGTCCATCTGCTGTCTGAGAGAGAGAATGAAGGCAAGAGAGAGAGAGGAAAAAGAGAGAGAAGAGAAAAATTAGGCAAAGGAATGGAGCATTTAACGAAGAATAAGGCAGAAAAATTGAGAATTAAACAGAGAGAGAGACAGAGAGAGAGAGAGAGAGACAGAGAGAGAGAGGTTGAGGAGAGAGAGACAGACAGAGAGAGGGAGAGAGACAGAGAAAGAGACAGAGAGAGAGAGACAGAGACACAGGCAGTTCTGTTTTTTTAATTGGATAAGTTTATATTTTGCTGGTTTATGTTTCCTCAGAAACACAAGTGACATAAACACAGAAACAATGATAGTCAGTGGAGGCACAGCAACACACACACACACACACACACACACACATACACAGATGCAACACACAGATGCGTAGAAACAAGGACACAAGTTAGCTGAGTTTCAATCCCATAAAAAAAATGTTTATGGGAATTATGATGTATCGAATTAGAAAGGCTGAGTGGAAATGGCAAAATTCGATAAAAATTCCCTAACTCAAACTCGCACAGTAAAGTTTTTTATGCTCGCCTGACGGGGAATTTTTTTGTTAATAAAATAAATTATGTAGTAAACAGCGATTGAAGTGCATTTGTCCAATAAATAATGACAGGTTTGGTATGAGCGGCCCGAGGAATGGTTCAGTCTCGTTGCACAACAGTTCAAAAGCGGCTTTTGACGCTCTGAAGTGTCTGTGAAATATCTGAAATATCCACCGCGACCTCCCAGAGACGCTGCATT